>NC_142441.1:142048484-142351515 GCF_059453495.1 Arachis ipaensis | reverse complement strand
AAGAATACATTGTATATAGATTATGTTGTCACTATTTTTTATTTTTGTCAGAATTTGATACTTGGAAAACAGATGAGAAATGAAAAAATATAAGGAGGCAAAGAACCTGAGGCAGAGGATCAATTCATGACCCCACTGTTTGAATCAATGGACACAATAATGATGAATGGTTTTTGTACAGATGAAGTTCCAATTTTAGAACCTAATTAAGCAACATTATTGTATATTTTGACTTAATTAGAGGACAATAGTTGATGTATCAATACACTTTGTTGATGTATAGTTGTTACTTGTTATTATAATTGATGTATCAACACTTTGTTTATATTTTGAATTATATTGACTTGTTTGTTTATAGTACTTTTCTTTTAGTTTGATAATACGATGAATTTGTTTATTTTTTGAAATATTATAAATATTCGAATACAAATTAGATAAAAATTTGAATTAAATTTATATTTATTTTGTATGAAAACAAGTTTATTTTGTAATTAGAAAAATAAAAAAAAATTCTATTTTACCTTACTGACGGATTTACAGACAAATTTTCTGTCTGTAATCAGAGTGTGAGATGATTTTCCAAAGTTCAAATTACAGACGGAAAATCCGTCGAAAAGTTTGTCGCCTTCGGGAAATGGATGGAGAATTTACAGAGGAAAAATCCGTTGGTAACTTGTAAAAATCCATCGGTAATTTTCTGACAAAAAAAAATCCGTCGATAAATAATTTCAGACGGGACTTTTACAGAGGGACAAAATCCGTCGGTAATTTCGTCGATAACCAAAAATCCGTCTATAATAAAGACTAAATCTGTCTGTATTAATCCATTTTCTAGTTGTGTAATTAATAGATTTAATTAAATCTAAATATTTTTAAGAATTTAAATAATAAAGGAATATCTTTTTTATCCATATACATAATAAAAATATTTTAGGAATAATAATTTATAAACCAAACTCATATATATATAGCTAATGGCTAATTATTAAATAGTGACATATGAATCTTTAGTTTTTCTAAATCCTGTAGGTGAGAGATTAAATTATTACGAATCTTTAGTTTTTTTCTAAATCCTGTAGTTGATGAGAGGTTAAATTATCAAAATAAGTTGTACATTTATTTTGTTAGGAATTAATTTATTTGATATATTCTAAAAGAAGAAAGACCAATTTATCAAATATTTAAAAGTTAATTTATTCGATATAGAAACAATAATGTATGTTCTACCTCCATGTAGAAAATGCATCTAAGTTATTCAAACAATATTGACTAAACGCGCTTTCCTCGCCCCTCATTCGTTTGTCATACACGCGCTATATATAACATGTTGCAACCTAAAACTTTGCTCAACATAAACCTTCTACTATAACGTAAAGCTTCTTCTCTGCTCGCGTTTTCTTCTTCTCTGTTCGCGTTTTTCCTTATTGATCTGCATTGCCTTCGTCGTTCTCCCTTGGTCGCGTTCATCTTCTCGTTTTCTTCTTTCGATCTGGTTACGTTACATTTATCGTCTTCCTATTCTTCTTCCTTTTCTTCTTCAATCTTCACTTCTGAATTGAAACAATGGATGAATCAACTTCAAATCAGTTGAATGAGAGCGATTTGGATTATTCTTCTGAAACGAATCAAACTGATGAAGTTTGGATTATTCAATTTTGAATCGAACTGAATGGAATGTAATTGCTAATTTGAATTGAATTGAATGGACGGAGGTGTACTGAATTGAATTGAATTGATAATCTGTAACTTGTAGGCAGAGCTATTTGAATTTGATTTTATATAATGGATTATGTTTTATTCACTCAGTACTATACAATTGTTTCACTATGAGTACGTGTTCGGTTTATTATGCACAAAGCTGTTTGAATTTGATTTTATATAATGTATTATGTTTCGTTCACTCAGTACTATACAATTGTTTTACCATAATGACGTGTTCAGTTCATTTCTGTTCTACACAATTCAAAACTCTTCCTCCTCACCTTTCACTGCTTCTTCACCAGAGAGAGGAGAAAAAGACAAAAAAATACAGCAGCAGCAACAACAACAAAAGAATAACAATAAGGAGAAAACACATGAAGAAGAAGGAACACAAAAAAGAAGGAGAAGAATGAGGAGGAGGAGGAACGCGAAGAAGAAAACGCTCCGTGCGTAAACGAGCGTGAGAAGAAAAAGAAGTGCGGGAGAAGAAGAAGAAGAAGAAGCAGTGCGGGAGAGAAGAGAAGAAGAAGAGAAGAAGCGTTGGACAAGAGGGATTTCGTGTGTGTTGGGCGCATGTATTTTATGTTTCATTTAATGGTATTAGTTTTTTTTTTATGTTGGACCAACTTAAATGAACTTGGATACAAAATTACATGGATATGTAGCATGACTAATATAAAAATTGTGAGACTAATTTGATATTACATCCTTATAATTAAACTAGATTCTTATTAATGAAGTTATACATAGAATTTGTTTAGATGAGTTTTTTAAAAAAAAATATTTTTCGAGTTATTTTTTTTATTTTATAAAAAAAATAAAAAGTAAATTTATGTTTGAAGTTCAACATGTGCAACTTGTAATCATCCCATAAACATGACACATTACAGGTTAATCACTTTCATGGTTATTCTGCTTGTGTGTGCGCCTTGGATTTGGATTCTCTAAAGTTTGAATTTCACTTTAGAGAGTAGTGTGATCTCTCACCATTTATTTTAAAGGTGGGACCAAGAATAAATATGAGAGAGAAATCATTCAAAGGTGGAAGATTACACTTTACCCTCTAAAGTACAAATTTAAAATTTAGAGGATTCAAATTCGTACGCCTTATTTATTTGGTATATCTCATCTCTTTCTCCCTTAGATCATCTTTCCTTTTTTTTTTAAAAAAAAATTACATATTTAATATTTAATCTAGTCCCAACCAAATTTTCGAAAAATAGAGCTAGTTCTACATTTTTTTTTCTTTATTTTTTTTCTCTTTTCTTTTATTCTCTTCTTTTCGGAGGTGAAACTATGTACATTGAAAGGGAGGTCATAACCTCTCCCAAATTCATAACCTTTTCTATTCTTTTTATTTGTCTTATTTTAGTCTTTTAGACAAAATTAAAATTTTCTTTCAAAAATATCATTGTTTACTCTATTGTTATTTTTTATTATTCTATTATATTTACTCTCAAATTACTACCACAATTACTATGACCATTATAATTAAAATTTTTGTTGTTATCTAAAAAAATTATAATAAAAAGAGATATTTTTGAAAATAGAATTTTGATCAAATGACTAAAATAGAATGAAACAAATTATTAAGAATAAAATAATACGTTTAAAACTAAGATTTGTCTGAAACGTTATGGAAAACAATAATTTACGTGTGTGAAAGGGTAAGATAGCAATATGCCAAACACTACAAGAAAACCGGTAGATAGCGGCGGTTATTCGGTTTTATAAAACTGCTGCTAAATAGATTCTGCCAGCGGTTCTTGTAGTGGTTTCAGGGGACGCTACCAAATGAGCTTATTTTGCAGCGGTTTATCGGTAATCGCTGCAAGATGTAACTGTTTTGCAGCGGTTCTTGTGGCGGTTTTAGGGGACGCTGCTAAATAATCTCATTTTGCAGCGGTTTTTCTGTAACCCCGGCTAAATGTCCAGTTGTTGAATACATTGATACTCGTTTTGCAGCGGTTTTTTTTCAACCGCTGCAATATTATTTTTAACTTGAATTTTTTTTTTGTATAAACATTATTGCCTTATAACTGTTCTAATCCTCGCTATTTTTTTTAATGAAAAGATAAGGTTCAAACACTGCAACTTAATTAATGCATTAAATAAATTTTCAATTTTGTGTTACATAAAAAATAAGAGAAAATACTCAGAGTGGTCCCTGAACTTGCACTCGATACTCAAAGTGGTCCTTAACCTTGCACTGGCCTCAATATTATCCCCAAAATTGACACAAGTGTTTCACGGCCATCCCTGGAGCATTTTCCAGTGACGGAAAGATGACTTGGACTTACGGATGCCACGCTGGAAGCCATGCTGGACTTCCAAAACGACGTCGTTTTGTAATTTGGCGCCCAAATTGCATTGAAACGTCGTCGGTTAGTGTTTGGAGAAGGGATGTAACATGCAGGGCATACTTCTCTCTCAAGCCAACACAGTCTCTTCATCTTCTCCTTATTTTCTTCAATGGCGCCATTTTGAGAGGGATTTTCGCTGGCCTTGTCTCTCAACAAAATCAAGCATATTCTGATTATCCCGTCTCTGTTGCACATGTAGTGGTCTGATGGGAAGCACTTTGATTATTAGAGGTAAGCAAAATAGAAAGGATAAACATAATAGCTACCATCTACTGCTCTGTTTTTGTTGATCATGACTTTTTGTACATTGTTAAGTTGTTATACATTCATTCGCTCTGCCTTTTGTTATATGGTTTTTCTGAAAATTTTTGTTAGGGTTTTCTGCGTACGTTGATTTTGCATTTTTTTTGTTATTGTTTTTTGCTTCATTGATGGTATCTATGGTTGTAATGTGCTGAAAATAGAAGAATGCAGGTTGTTTATGTATGCTGTTTATTTGTGTTCATGGAGGGTTAGGGACTTGTGTTATTGTGCTTTCCTGGGTGATGGCTATCTTGATGATCAGTTGTTATTTTTTTTTTCAGATGGGTCTCATAACTATTGTGTGTCACCATGGGGGATCCTTTGTGAGGAGTGAAGAGGGTGTTGTGTCATACACCAGGGACCATATTTCAGAGATTCCGAAGGTTGATCCTGATAGGCTAGATGTCTTTTTCATCAGGAATTACTACAAAGAACTTGGGTATGATAAGGCAGAACATTGTTGGTGGCTGGTTCCAAAGAGACCCTTAGAGACTGGCCTAAGGGAACTTAATTCTGATGCTGAGCTGCTAGAGATGTGCTTTCTTGCTGAAAACAACAATGGAGAGGTGCATGTGTACTACGAACATGGGGTATCTCTTCCAATGTATTTGGAAGAACCACCATTCAGAAAGGACAAGGAGGAGGTGGTGGTTGAACTCCCTACCCAACCAGTTTTGCTGAGAACAGGAGCAAGCTCCAAGGCCATTCCTCCATACCCAGTTCCAACCCCATGTATCAACCGTCCGAGTACTAGCAAACCCACCCAGGAGGCAACCTCTACGAAAACTACCCCTGCCCCACCCATGGACCATACTGAAGTACCAGCTGCAACCACCAAATCAACTCCAACCCTCAAATCCACCATTCCGACCCCAATTTCTATGGCTGCTACCCCCCCTGCACCACCCAACCAAAACATGGGTCATACTCAAGAACAAGTTGCAACCACGAAATCAACACCAATTCTCAAAAGTACTCCAACAGTGGTGCCTAAGCCAAAACAGGGTAAGATTTTCCAACCGAAAGTGCCCTCAAAGAATGGGACAGAGAAGAAACAAGCTGCTTTAAAAGAAACTGGAAAGAAAGGCAAAGAAAGAACAACACTGAATAGGAGATATATAACCAGGGGTCTAGCCAAAGGTCATGTGGGGAGGCAAACAACCAAGGGTAAGGGAAAGCTGGGTGATACGGTTGTGTTATCAGAATCAGACTGTTCGGACAGTTATGAAAGTGCGGAGGATAGTGCTTACAAGCCCGGAGCTGAAGAAAGTTCGAGTGATGAAGAGGTCACCAATACAATACTGCAAGGTAAAAGGAAAGAGGTAAACAGGAAGCACCCTAAAAAAGTTAAGGAGAGTAATTTGTGGAAGGAGATACTAGAACCTGATGATGGATTAGTACCTGAGGATGATTCCGGTGAAGATGATGAGTTCTTTTTTGGACAACCGGGAGGCCAGAGTCCTGATTTTGGGGCTTATGATGCTCATGATGAATATCATGATGAGTCAGACGGGGCAGATTCTTGGCATTCCGAAGAAATGAGGACACCCCCCAACTCAGAGGATGAATTTGATGAAGTTCAGAATGACGACGCATTTCCTGTTTTCAGAGAAGGAACAAGGTTTGGGGAAATCCGATTAGAGGTTGGGATGAAATTCAACACGAAGATTGATTTTAAGGAGGCTGTGAGGGAGTATTGCATCCAGGAAGGTAGGAGAGTTAGATTCAAGAAAAATGATAAAGTACGATGTAGGGCTTCATGTAAGGTTGAGGACTGTCCATGGGTTATCTATGCCTCTATGGATAGTGAGAGTGTTTGCTGGCAAGTTAAAACCTTCAATGATGATCATACTTGCCCAAGGGAGATAAAAAATAGATTAGCTAACAGAGGGTGGTTAGCTAGCAAGTTGGTCAAGAAGCTTAGGAAATTTCCGAATCTGAAGCACTCTGAAGCTTTAACTTACTTTAAAAGTAAATATGACTTGGAGTTGAACAAATCTTCCCTGACAAGAGCACTCGGAGATGCAAGGCACATTGTGTATGGTGATGCTGCTGCACAGTATGGGATGGTGAGAGATTATGGTGAGACTCTCCTTAAGTGCAACCCTGGTTCTACTGTGCGCATCGCCACAATTCCTCATCCAAACTACTCAGAAGAGCCCACTTTTGACAAGATGTACATTTGTCTCGATGGATGCATGAAGGGGTTTAAGGCAGGATGCAGACCTCTAATTGGGCTTGACGGAGCATTCCTAAAAACCAGATTCGGTGGACAAATATTGGCAGCCATTGGACAAGACGCCAATAATCATATTTACGTAATTGCATATGCCATTGTACCAGTGGAGAACACATATAACTGGAGGTGGTTCCTTGAACTGCTGCATGATGATCTAGGAAGCTACACCCAAAATGGATGCTGTTTCATTTCGGATATGCAAAAGGTAACGACGAATTTGATATTTACTAGTTATTGCTTTCATGATTCTGATTCCAATACCACTGGTTTCTTTCAGACATTGTTGCTGTCATGTTTTGCTTTCATGATTCTGTTTCAATATGCTTGTATTAATATAATGGGATAGTAGTATAACTTACTATATAGCCGGGACTAGTTTACTGTCACTTATGTATGTGTAGGGACTAAGTTTATGTCACTTATATATGTTGAGGGACCAAATTGAGTCTCGATATTATAAGTTAATAATTTCTGTTGCGGTTTCCTGCAGGGACTAATCACAGCTGTCCAGGAGGTCTTCCCTGGTGTCCACCACAGATTTTGTGTTTGGCACCTGTGGAGAAACTTCAACAAGCAGTGGAAAGACAACGAACTCAGAGGATTACTGTGGGAGTGTGCAAGATCTACCACTCAAGAGGGATTCGTTGAGGGGATGATGAAAATTCAGAGAGCTAAGAAGGAAGCCTGGGAGTACCTTGCCAAATGGCGAAGAGATGCATGGAGTCGGGCCTTCTTCCCTACCCAACCAAAATGTGACAACATATGTAACAATGCTTGCGAAGTATTCAATGCAAGAATCAAGGAAGCAAGGGCTAAACCAATTATCACACTACTCGAGGAGGTTAGAATGTATATCATCAGGACAATAGCCCGAAACAAAATGAAATTCAAGAACCATGTTGGGTTACTACCCCCTGTTCAACGTAGCCGCTTGGAAAAGATCAGGAATGCTTCAAAGAATTGGCTGCCAATGTGGTCCGGAGATGCGGACTATGAACAATTCGAGGTACACGGGTGGCCGACAAACATGGTAGTGGACTTGGGAAAGGCAATATGCACGTGTGGACTTTGGCAACTGAGTGGTATTACTTTGATTGTCATTACCCTTCCAATAATTATTCTGATATTGTAATTGTTTTTCTTAATTTATTGTGGATTGTATACTGGAATTGGAGTTGATTACTTAGTAACTTGGATGCATATAATTGATTTGAAACAGGGATGCCCTGTGTCCATGCTTGTGCTGCAATGGCTAGGGCAGGCAGGCAGCCCGAAGACTTCTGTCATAGATGGTTGACAATGGATGCATACAATGACACCTATGCATTCCATATCAATCCTATTCCTGGCCAGAAACTATGGGAGAAGTCTCTTCAGAATAGACCACAACCACCAAAATTTAGGAAGATGCCAGGAGCACCCAAGAAGAAAAGAAGAAAGGGAGTTGATGAAGGCCCGGTTGGAGACAAGAAGCAGAAGATCACCAAGATGAAGAGGGTATATAAAGAGGGTTCATGCCGTCATTGTGGTGGCAAGGGTCACGACAAGAGAAATTGTGCTAAGAAGAAGGCTGACGACGAAGCTGCAGCTGTGGCAGCTGCTGCAGCTGCTGCTGCTGCTACTGAAGCTAACACAAGAAATAATCAACAACCTCTCCCTGCTGCACCTGAAGTCCCAGATGAGGGCAATGTTACTGAGATTGAGGTTGGCATGAGTCAACCAATGGTGTCAGAAAATGAAAATGAAAATGAAGAAGCCCACCCACTAAATCAGCACCAGGCAAGGCCACCAAAGCTCCCTCAAAAAAGAAGACAACCCCCACCACCTGCAACAGCTTTGATTCCTCCAGCAGCAACCCGTGCTCCTCCTCTAACTGTTTCAAATGCTCCTCCACCAGCCGCTGTTCCAATTTCAAATACTCCACCTCCGACAAGTGCTTCTATCGATCCAATGGTTGGTGCATCAGCAGCTACAGCTTCAAGGTTGCGTAACGCCATGCGTTTTGTTCCAACTCCGGGGTTCAAACCACCAAGAAAATTCAACAAATGAACACTTTGCTAATTTTTTGTTAAGATATTTTGCTTTTAAACATTGAACTTTATGGTTTCTGATTTCCATGGTAGCTAAATACTCTATGTTGTCTTTTGATCGTGTATGTCTTTTGGATTATGGTAGTTAAATACTCTATGTTGTCTTTTGCTTGTGTCTAGTTTGACACAGACAACTTTGGAAAACAATTAACCATGTTGTTATTGTTAAATGTTTCAAATTCTATTACACTTGATTAGCTACTTAAAATAGAATTACACAAATCAATTCATTTCTTTATCATAAGGTACAGCAACTACAACTTTTGTTTTACACAATATTCAACTAAACTTCACTGCTTCCATACTACACAAAACAACAATAACAATTACTGTAACAACAACCAACAACAAACAAAATGCTACTTTTAGAGCCTTAACTTCACACTCCAACTTTCCAAGTTTCCAAGCAAATTTCATTCTCCATTCCTCCATTTCAAAGCCATAACTACCTCTGTCACTTTCTTCATCTTCATCAGCCAATTTGTCAGCCCACATAAAGAGACCACACCACCTCTTACCAACACTCTGCAACCACATTTCATGCCCATGGAGAAGAAATGTTACAAATTTAATAAGCAACGACGCTAGGTATATTCATTAACAAAAATCACTTACATTGTAGTTAGGACAACCATAAAATGGTCTCCCTGGATTCGCCTCTGTTCCTGACCACTTCAGGACGGGTCGGCTACCACACCCACACCTATCTGGAACTCGTTCCTGACTGCGTCTGGTGGTTCTCCTCCCACAGCTTCTCTCTGAACGTCGGTTACTGGAGCTACTTACATAGTTGCTGCCTCCACCCATCATGACCCACTCCACTCAACTCAAGCTCAACGGTGCCGGGGAAGACGAAGCAGAGCAGAGAAGAGGAAACAGTCTGGTTTCTCGTGATAAATTGGGGATTAGGGTTATAAATGATTTCAGGGACTAAATTGAGTTAAAAAAAGATAACTGCCACATCAGATAACCGTTACCTATCCAACGTGGCCCCTCTCATACACGTCAGCGCGCCGTTAAGGAATATTCCCCGGAAAATGCTCCAGGGACGGCCGTGAAACACTTGTGTCAAATTCGGGGATAATATTGAGGCCAGTGCAAGGTTAAGGACCACTTTGAGTATCGAGTGCAAGTTCAGGGACCACTCTGAGTATTTTCTCAAAAAATAATTCATTATTTAAAAAAAAAATTTATACATGAATAACTAAAACCGAATTTACGAATCATGTTTTCTCTTGTAGTGTCAGCCATTTTGAGTTTGTATTTAACCATAACTGGTAACATAAAAATCAAGTAAACATCCGAATTCACTAACTCAAAACAAAGTTCAATGGAGCATAAAAATCAGAATTACTAAAGTAGACAAACAAGTTTTGAGTCAAAATTTCTCATCAACATCGTATTGACCTGGCCAGAAATACTCTGTCAAAAAAGCGCTGCAGTGACGTGATAACGGATCTGATAAGTCATCTCCAAACCATGGCATCTTATTCAGATCGAAACCCCTTTTTTAAACATGTACTGCATCTTCTCTGTGTTGGGTGTTTAAAGTTTCATTGTCTTCTTCTGGAACCCTATTAAGCTCAACATCCCTGGAGATGTCATATCCACCGGAGGAGATAGCATCTAAATCATCTTCTGAATCAGTGTCTGCTCCATCTAGAGTGTCAGCAACTATTTCGTTTGAATATTCAGCTGACTCTGAATATATAAACATGCAACCAACAACATATAAATCTAGTTAAAAGATAATGATAACTTGCAAGTCATTCTAGTTATTAAGGAAATAAAATTTCGGAATTATGGGAAGAGGACTTTCAAAATTAACAAATACAAAATTAACTATTACCGTCTCCTTCGGCAGTAGTTTGGACAGATTTCTTGGAAAGAAGCTCTCTAATAGCACGTTCTATATACTTCAATTCCTCTTTTGAAGCAATCTCCAACTCAACACCATGCGAGTTATTAAAGCGCATCTGCACCATAATAAAATGTATAGTTGATGATCTATTTTGTAAAACATATTGTGTCTCTGTAATTCACTTACTGTGCTAGAAATTTATTACCAACCTTTAATTCAGCAAGTATGTCTTCAGATGTCCTACCAGCTACAAATGTCACAAAAACATAGCCAAATTTCTCCTCGTACCTTGATCCCCATTCATGAAGTTCCTACAAGTTTTAGCATTAACGGAACAACTATCATTGGTTAAATGTCATAAGCATATAGCAACTTAAAATTCTTATTTTTCAAATAATGTTGAACACAAGTGTTTAAGGGTACGGCTAATGAACATACCTGCACAGTAGCTTCGTTCGCCGTTTCCAAGTATTCATTAGAACAAGATCGACCTGATAAAGCCTCCAACCAAGACCTAACATTTAACTTACGGGACCATATGTCTCTGGCAACCGTAATTGCATGTTCCAATGAAGAGAATGGAGAGGCCATAGCCATTTTGTTAGCGAACGTTGTGCCTGCACAGCATGATGAGAAATCCTCTGTTTTCATTTCTCCTGTTACAACACCTTTTTATATTAACTATATTTGTCAACGATAACAATATTGTAATTCAAGATAATTTACTCGATGTCATAATTTTCTTTATAGGATGTTAAGAACAATAACAATGATGATGAGGAACTAGTGGCATTCATGAAAATCAACTTGAAATGGAAACTTAATTCAAATACGAAAACACAGATAGTAATGTAACCAGCAAACTGCGCACATCATAAACACTGTTAAACTTATCAAACACACATAGATACTCTGAAAATGCTGCACATGTTTTGCCATATATTCACTATGGCACATAATCTATGTTATCAGAACCATCTGCTACTGGGTCTTCTATATCATCATCTCTTGTCAACTGTAACTCACTGATGTCACCTGCTGCTGACATGTTCAACCCGGGCTGAGGAGAAAAAGCAGCTTCAACATCCTCATTCTCTCCTCCCATGTCATACAAGTCTCGTGATTTTACATGAACCACTACACTCCATTCTTGATCTACTTCATCACGTACATAGTACACGAGCTGAGCTTCTGATGCCAATATGTACGGTTCATCCTCTTCTCGATCATCGGTGTGAATTGGACGAGCGAAATTAACGCTGGTAAGGCCCAGATGGTCTTCTTTGATTCCTCTGCTCGTAGTTGTATCAGCCCAAATACATTTGAACAAAACCACTGTGAAATGGCAGCTATAGTTCAGTTCGATGATGTCCACAATTTTTCCATAATATGGAACACTACCAACAGCCACTCTATTGTCACGCATGCTGGCATAACTTCTTGTATTGGATGAGACATAAACTCCACTATTTTGAGTTTTCAGCCCGTCTTCCTTTGTGATAATTCTAAACTTGTACCCATTAACGTTGTATGACCCAAACCGTCTTGCCTGAAGCATGGGACCACATGCCAGCAACTTCATTTCTTTCGAATGTACGGTACTGTCCATTGGAACCTAGCACCATAAATTAGAGTTTGTTCATATTAAAAATTGGAATTTACAACAAATAATTCTAGGACAGAAATAAGTTGGTCAGCTTAAATTTCAACGAACCTCACGCTTGAACCGGCTTGAAAATTCTGCATGCACAACACGGTCTATCTTAGAGTGCGACCTTGTTTGATCCCGTAACTTTCGCTTGGTTTCTGACCTAAATTTACTTTACGACATAACAAGAAATTAGTCCAACGACTGAGTGTTTGAAATTGGTTATAATCGTGCTTAATGATTACATGTGCATACTTACTCAATAAATGGAGCGACGGCCTTGCAATTGACTAGCACATGACGATGTGCCTGATCTCTTTCCATTGGGGTTAGTGCAAAATGTGATACAGCCCCCGAAGCTTTTCCAATTTCAGGGAACATAGTACATCCTGCATTGTTTGTAATATCAACAGATCGATCGTCAACTCGCGCTGGACGGTTGATTCTAGTCTCAGTATTATCCAAATATCTGGAGCAGAATGTCAAAATCTCCTCGGCTAAATAGCCCTCCGCAATTGAGCCTTCAGCTTGTGCCCTATTACGCACGTATTGCTTCAATCGTCCCAAGTACCTTTTACATGAATACGACATAACGTTTAGTATATACGTAAGAAAATTGGAAAAAGGATTCTTAAATGCGTTTATTATCACGCTAACCTTTCTATTGGATACATCCACTGATAATGTACTGAGCCACCAAGTTTTAGTTCATCAACAAGGTGCACCGTAAGGTGAACCATGACAATGAAGAAGGATGGAGGAAATATCATTTCCATCTGACATAGAGTTTGCACAACATGATTCTGAAGGGCACCAAGCTGCATAGGATTTATAGCTTTTCCACAGAGTTCTCGGAAAAATGAGGACAGATTCGCAATCACATTCGATACCGGACTTGGCAATGCATTCTTCACCAAAATTGGAAGTAATTGTTCCATTAGAATGTGGCAGTCGTGACTGTTCAACCCATAAAACTTGCGCTACCGGATGTCAACACAACGAGCAATATTGCTCGAGTAACCATCTGGAAAGACCACGTTCTATAGAGTCTTCAGAAATACATCCTTCTGTAGATTCGACATTGTGAAGATTGCTGAAGGATATTTACCACCTTCGTCCGGCCACAATTCAGGCCTTATGCCCATGCTTTGTAAATCTTTGTGAGCTTTAAGATTATCCTTTGATTTGACGCTATCGTTTAAGATAGTGAAGACCACATTGTCACAAATGTTTTTCTCTATGTGCATCACGTCAAGGTTATGACGCAACATGTGATCCTTCCAGTACAGGAGATCAAAGAACACACTCCTCTTTTTCCAATACGAGTCATCTTGATCTGCATCTTCACCAATGCGTCTTCTTTTGGCTGTCAGAGTTGAGTTCTTCCCAAACGATACTTGCATGTTACACTGCTGCCTTAAGACATCTGTTCCAGAATACTTCTTCGGTGGATCCCTGCTTTCAGCTTGTCCGTCAAATCGACTACGGTCTAGTCTATACTTATTGTTCTTTGTGTTTCTTTTCTGCTCATTTTTTTGTTTACGTCCTTTGATGCTTTTTGTTTATCTCGATATCTGAAATGTTGCTGTCCGTTTTTGTTTATGTTGTTCTGTTTTTTTTTTTTAAATTCTGTCCACGTGAAAATTATAAGCTAAGTAGAAGCTTTGTTGTATATATTTTGTTGGATTTGGTTGTTCCTTTGGTTTGGACAGGAGGGATAAAAAAATCAGACTTTGATTAAAACTGGATTTTTGGTTAAAAAATCTGATTTTAAAATTGGATGTTAAAAATAAAACCAGATTTTAAATTTGGATATTTTAAAACTAGATTTAAAATCGGATTTTTAATTTGGATGTTGAAAAACTGGATTTAACATCAGGTTAATAAATGACACCAGATTTAAATATTAAACCCGACATGAAATAGGTTTTTGTTTCTTCAAACCCGTTTTAAATCGGTGTCTCTTTTTAATCCGGTTCCAGTTTGGTATCATGAACCATAAAATTGGTTCTAAAGTGGATCTTGTTTGGACTTTTGAAAATCCAAACCATGGCGATCCCTACCCAAATGTTATGATACTGAATTTTTCTCCATTTGGTTATTGATGATCTGCTTCTTTACATGCAAGATAGACCTATTACGTACCATTCAGACGTTTGCAACATTTACAAAATTAATTAGAGATACCTGAAAAAGTTGTTGCTATAGATAGGTTGAATAAGTATCAATTTTTAATGAGTCTTACCCCCAATCTTTGGTTTACAGACTTGTCATGATTATTTAATTTCATTTATTTATTATTATTCAGCAACAAAATTGTTATATAATGTCTTAAATGTTGTTTGAAACTTGATTGATATCATTGGTATAGTCATTGTGCACTATTTGGTTTTCCATTGTCGTTCTATTGCTGGTTCTCTAATGACATTGTGTTGTGTTAAGGAATAATCAAATGCCAAGGAAACCTCAGTACACCGTTAGTAATGCAACCGGACTTATAGCTGGCCCTAATAGTCAAACCCACGCTACTCCGGTGAGTTATTTAATGCACCAGTTTTTTAGAATGTTCATTTGCCTTTTAGTGTATACACTTCTTCAATATAATTTGTGGGAAAATCAAATAAAATAAATTGATGTTCTAACTACTTTGTTTTTAGCAAACGGATGGAACGCATGATACGGGAGCAGAAACTTCAAGTGCATAGCGACGTGCAAGAGCCCTTCCACCTCCGCGTTCCGGCAACGGTGGTCGACAATCCCGTGTTAACGCTATACCCTTTCGACCACCTCGCAATGAAACACGGATGGCTTTGTCAAGTGACATTGGGGACGCTCGACCTCCTGCGACAAATAGAAAGCATCCACCGGATTCACATGAAGGTGTAGATGACCATTCAGAAGATGAAGATTATGACCCGGAGGCGGATGAGATCGAGTCATTCGATGACCATCTAGATAACATGTTTGCCGAACATGAAGTTGAACATCAAGGCAATGCCAACAGCAAAAAAAGGACACTGATTATTGGTTTGCTGATGTCATAGGTATTCTTCTGATGCTTGCTTCTTAGTAAATGTAATGATTCTTCTCCGTGCATTATATTCTCTTAGTAAACTAACATTTGAAGTTTGTTCATTGCTGTTAGAAAATAGTGTGATCTCTTCTATGGAGCTGACTGTTAAGGAGGCATTAGCACTTCCTCCTGGAAAGAAGATCGTTCTACACCATAACAGAGAGTTGCAACAAGTTGGTCAGGTAGCGGGCTTATTGAGCGGGTTCTTGGGGACATTGGGGTCTGATTTTCAACAATTACCAATTTGTGCAAAGAGTTGGAAGACAATGAGCAAGGCTTCCAAGGATCATGCGTATGACCAGGTTAAGGTAATGTTTACTTTTTTGTTTGATAAAGTAAGGCGCTACCGCTGCTCGGTGTAAATTGCTATTTTTTTACATATTAAATGAACAATAGAAGGAAAGATTAAGACACACACACATGATATCGACCATACGGATTTTTATAGAATATTAGATAAATTTCTAAGAAATTTTTTGTATAGTTTAAATTGCACTATATAATTATACAGCTTAATCCCCAATTAATCTGATCCTTCGTGTATAGCAATGTAACTAATAATTGTAGTAATAATAATAACAACAATAATGATAAAACTTATAAACCTCATGAGAATGTTAAAGCTGCTCCTATTGCTATTAATTAGAGAGTGACTAGCTATTATTTATGATTTTCGATTAGATGAAAATGCCTGAGGAAAATAAAATTGGAACACATCTGCACAAGTTGATTATGTTACCGTCCTAACTTTGAAATTTTGAATGTTTATGTGGTTTTAATTTTTTCTTGAGAGATTATTTCATTGTTTCCTTTCAATGGGGATGCTGTTTTTTTTTTGTGCAGCAACTCTCTGTTAGTAGGTGGATACACAATTGGTTTTCTATTTTATTTGTTTTAGTCTGGTAAATTAGAGAAGGATAGTGCATGTTGGGTTTCTTGTAGTTGACTTCTGTGAATTTTGTTGTCGAGAATTGTTGATGTCATAAAGTATGTCTTTTGATAATACATAAGTCTGTTTGAGGTGGTTAATTATTATATGTTGTCTTTTGATCTAAACTACTTATAGCGAGTCTTCCACTATGAGGACGATAAAAGAGGATGGATAAAGTGGAGAATTTTACAAAGAATAGGAAGCTGCTGGAGGAATTCAAGAAATCATTTGTTCCATAAGGTTTATGACGAAGAACTAACTTTTGAGGAAAATATCAAGCGTAAGCCAGCAGGAATAGAGGCAAATCACTGGAAAAAGTTTCTTCAATATCGGTTGGACGATGACACGAAGGTAACAAATATGTAGTTGAAATTTCATTGTATGCGATTTTAAATGGTAATGAACTACTACTAAATATGCTGAATTTATTGTGATAGTGGAAAAACTACTACCCAAAAGTTCATCACCTTATCATTTTTTTTGTTTCCTGAAGTTGTACGCTCAAGGCTGATTTATAAAATCATTAACAGTGTAGTAATTTATCCCAATAACATTTATTTTTCTTCGTTTTGTGTGTAGGAGAAGTGTAGAAAAAATACCGTTAATCGTTCAAAGCAACAATACACACATACCAGAGGTTCTAAAACGATGGCAAAAAAGAGACACGAAGAAGTAATTAATTTAACTTCAGTTCAACAATGTTGACGTGTTTCTGGTAATACAGTGTTGTGTTTAATACAAATGTGTATTGATGATTGTTATAGGAGCAACGACTGGGAAGACCTATTGGGAGAGGAGAGGGATGGACCATGAGTCATAAAAAAAGAATGGAAAGTATATGAATGAAGAAGCGCGTTTGGTTGGGGTAAATCATGTTCATTACTTTTTCAAAATTCCCTTTGCAATTACTATCATTGAATTTAGATTAGTAAATCTGGACCTCACATGTTTGCAGGAAGCAATAGAACTTGTTGAGAGCCAAGACCCCTCTAGCAAGGAATTTTCACAGAATGATTCCCTTGCACAAGTGCTTGGAAAGGAGCACCCAAGAAGAGTTTGTGGACTCGGTATTGGTACATGTCCAAGCGGTGTTTTCGTAACATTCCAGAGCAGTCGGATTACGGTGTACAGATTGAGGAGTATCAGATGGAGATTGTGAAACTCAAGGCGGAGGCAGCAGAACTCAAGGCAGCAGCAGCAGCAGAGGAAAAGGCAAAGAGACAGAGAATGGAGACAAAGGCAGCTGAAGGGAAGACAAAAATACAGACAATGGGAGATTTGTTGACATACGTAATCCAGCAACAAGGAGGTAATTTGCCACCTGAAATAGCTGTGGGTTTCGATTCTTTGAGAAGTGCACCGACCTCATCCCATGCAAGATGATGTGTGGGCACTAATGATTTGACTTATCAGTGTTGGAATCGGAATACTCTTTTATTATTTACTTTCGTAATGACTTTTGAGATATTTATTTGTAGTTTTTTATTTTGTTGACTTTATTTGTAGTTTACAGTAATGGATGCACTAGATACAAATTATCGTTATAATGATTCACCTTTGCAAAATTAATTATGTTTTGTTTCGTGTGTTGTTTTTGGATTGGCTGTTGGTTATTTTAATAAATTAACGCAGTTGAGTGGATGAACATATAAAGAATAAAAGAGTTGTCATATTCTATTATAAATTCTGGTTTTTTTTTTTTTTAAAAGTGTTACTCGACATTTGGCAGCGGTTTTGAATCCGCTGCCATATTCATAGCTGGATTAGTAAACGTATGGCATTTTGCAGCGGTTGTCAACCGCTGCAATCTCCCTTAAATCATATTTTCACGATTTAGTAGCGGATGAAACCGCTGCAAAATATTTTCGCTGCAAAATACCATTTAGCAGCGGTTGTACCAGCGGTTAGTAATAACCACTGTTAAGGGTTTAGCCGCACACTATTTTTCAGCGGATTTATCAACCGCTGCTATCCGTTTGGCAGCGATTAAAAACCGCTGCTAATCCTATACATAACTGCTGCTATCTGTCGAATATGGTGTAGTGAAAGGAGTAATATTACACATTTAAGTTTTTTTATAAATCAAATTTTACCAAGTTAAATAATAAGACTTGAAATATTGTTAGTTATAACTTGATTTTTGTTATATTAGACCACTTAGTTAGATTTGATTTAAAAAAAAATTATTTTTAATGTAAAAACTAGATGTATTTTTTATGTAGAAAGATTTGTGACCTTTAATTTTTTTTGACATACAAATTTAATTTGAGAGTCAAATTTATTTTTTTTTATTTTAATATTTTAAATATATAAATCTAACCCTCAAATTTATATTTTAATATTAAAAAATTTAAATGTATAAATCAGTTCTTTTATTTTATTTTACAATAAAAAAATATTTTAACATAAATCGAACTCTTCAATATATAAATTTAAGTCTGATTTATTATTTAAAATAAAAAAATAAAATTAATATAAAAAACACATCAATTAATTATTATAATAAATTGCACACAATCTTTTTTAATATCTAACAAAATTAGCCTAAAATCTAGTGGTTGGTAATGATATATTGCAGGTGCAGTAGCATCTTCAGGGAACCAATTTAATGGAGTGATGATATCACTCGGAAGAAAAGTGCTTCAAATATGCGACGATCCAGCGTGTTTACCGCCGCTCTGTATTATTTGTGCCAATAAACTCAGTCCATAAGGCTGCATTTGTATTTGAGAACATGATAGAATAAGATATTGAAAATAAGATAGGATAAAATATTAAAGAATAAAGACATAAATTTTTATGTTTTTGTATTTTATTTGATAAAAAATTAGAATAGATGATGAAAATTTAATTTATTCATATTTTTTTATTTAAAAAATTTAAAATAAAAAATATAATAATAAAAAATATAATCATAAAAAATTAATAAGAATAATAAACAAATAAAAAATGTTATGCCTCTTGTTAATATTTTTATGTCTTTTCTGTTAGGATAGACATAAAATATATTAATTCAGTATTTCTAAACACATTATTTTTGTCTAGGGGTGGCAAAACGGGCCGAACCCGTCGGGCCATCCCGCTAAACCCGCTAAAAAAGGCGGGTCGGACTAGGATTTGGAGCCCGCCAAACCCGCACCGCAAAATTGGCGGGTTTTGGCGGGGCGGGGCAGGCCGGTCCGCCGGGCCGAAGATATTTTTTTTCTTTATTTTTTATTAAATAAAAGAGTGATTACTATTATAAAATTAATAATTATAGAATTTTTAAACACTTTTTTTTATTTTTTGTTTATATTCTTCTTTTAGTTATTAACTTTATTTATTTTATTTTACAATTTTGTATATATGTTCAAATTATGTGACTTATTTTTTAAAATAAAGATGATTCTATTGACAAATATTATTTTGAACAATTTTATTGAAGTTAAAAATTAAAAAAATAATGAAAAAATTATATTATAATTTAATTATTTTTTATTTGTATTTAATTTTTTAATTATTATTTTTTTGTTAATTATAATGAATTTTATTTTCTCAAAAAAAAAAAAAATAAAGTCAATCGGGCTAGCCCGCCGACCCGCCAATCCGCCATAAAGCGGGGCGGGCTAGCATTTTAAACCCATTTTACTTGGTGGGGCGGGCCGGTCCGTCCCGTTTTGGGGGCGGGTCTAGGCGGGCCGGCCCGCTTTGCCACCCTTATTTTTGTCTATGTTTTTTTTACCAAATACAATTATGTATTTCTATATCTCTGTCTCAATAATGTCTTATCTCTATAAACAAATGCAGTCTAAGATTATTTCTTGCGATTTCCATATGAATTAAACACAACGTAACTGATGACGTTGCCTTCGTTAATTAATTTGCTACTACAGTATGCATTTCCTAAATAAAGAAGGGTGTATGCAGTGTATTTGTATGAATATAAATGTTGTAAGTTATGTGACTACTACTTGCAAAATAATTAAGTTTATCTTGTTTATTATTATTATTATTATTATTATTATTATTATTATTATTAGGGATGAATTATAACAAACGTATGGAAAGACGAGAATAGTGGCAGTGAAGATGGCGACAAAGGTGGGTGGAGGTGTACAAATCTAAATTTAATGTGCAAAATTTATACTATTTATTTATATTTAATCCGAAATATGCGGATATAATCTAATTTGTAAATTCATCTGAATAAATCTAATTTATAAATAAATATAATTAAAAAGCAGATTTTTTATTGTTTTATTTTTATTATTAAATAATATTTAATAATATTTTGAAAATAAATAAGTGTAAATAAATAAAAAAATAAGTTTTTATTTTTTTATGAATTTTTAAATTTTTTTACGAATATTTTTAAATTTTTGTTTTTTGATTAATAATATGACTAATATCTGATATTTAATATACAAACTTATATATTAGATCGGATCCAAATAAAAAAAATATAAATATAAGATTTGTTCTCAATGTTTTAGTATGGATTGGATCGAAATTTTATATACATCCGATTCAATTTGATCTGCATACATACACTCTAAGCTAACCTGTGGTGATGAATGCCCATGATAATAGACAATAGAGGAGATTGGTGGCGCAGTCGTGCAGAAGTAAGGAGGGTCATGAATTTAAATTTATAATTTTAATTTGAGTCGAATTTATCATCGGAATAATCTAACTATTATATGGAGTTTTTTAAGTAAAATGGAATATTTCATTTAGTTGATCTACCATTAAAAAATTAGACAATAATATTTTGCGCTAATTACATGAGTTTTACGCCTTATTTTAGTGTCAAATCTAGCATCAAAGTATACAATTTGACAATATTTATTAGTGAAAATAAAATAATTGTCGAGACCCAATGATAATTCCAACGATAATGAGCACATTTTTTGTAGTGAGATTTCAGACTTTGGATCCAGATTTTGGAAAAATTAATAAAGAATGCTTGGATCTTAGTACATATTTCATGGAAATGGTTGCACTAAATTCTATTTAACTATCTCATTTTGTTACAGTTTATGTAAAAATGTTTTTTTGTCCTTTCATCCAAGAAAAAAAATTTGACACATTCAATGAATCAGACAATGTATCCATACTATGTGGCTACTCTTTAAAATATGTTGTTGCATACATATGGCTATAGTAATTTTTTGAAGTTCAATTTACAAAATACTAACTTGATATTACCGTGATCTATACTGAACTATTGATATACATTTTTTTTTCTCAAAAAAAAAATTAAAATATGAGAAAGACTATATAAACTCAATTAGGAAGCTTAAAAGACTAACTGGTGATGAATCAACGAAAGAATGAAGACTCTCATTAAATCAAGAGCAGATGTAGTTTATCACACTATATGCCTTGAGTTATTATGAGGGTTAAAATGATTTTGCATAATAGAGTAGATCACATTCTTAGAAGACTTAAAAATGATATTTTTATTGCCAATTAATTAAAATTCTAGAACATTTCCAGCAATGAATTTGAAATTTTCAGTGGAGGCGAGCTTTATACCAATGGGAGCTGGAATTAGTGGATCTGTTGCATGAGTCCTTAAGGCCTATAAAGCTATCACATGATAAGCCGGACAGAATCTTTTGGAAGTTTGACAAGGAAGGTATATTTTCAACTAACTCCTTTGTGCAGGTAGTACAGTCAGAATCCCTCCCGGAGGATATAACCAGCTATAGTTTCACAAGAACGCTTTGGAAAGGTTTGGTGCCGCTACGAGTGGAGTTATTTATTTGGTTTACTCTGATAGGAAGAGTAAATACTAAAGAAAGACTCCATAGATTGGGAATTGTTAGCCAAGGTGATAACATGTGCGTCCTGTGTAACAAAGAAGTGGAACTTACTCACCATTTATTTTTGGGGTGTGAGTTTACTTGGCAGATGTGGTGTCAATGGCTAACTGAATTTGGGAGATCATGGACTGTTCCGGGCTCACTTAAAGAACACTTTGAGAGTTGGACAGGTGCTGCTAACAGGAAGGTGGAGCGCAACAAGTGGCTCATTTGCTTTTTCTCGGTCATTTTGAACGTTTGGCTTGAGCGAAATGGACAAATTTTTAATAACAAGGAGGCAACTGCAGAGGTGGTTTTTCAGAAATCTTTAAAAAGTTATAGAGAATGGAGTAGTTTAGATCCTTTCTGTTGTTGATGGCAATGCCGGAGATGACATTAAGGAGATTGTTGTTTTTATTTTGTTTTTCTTGTTGAATTGTTGGCTTGTTTGTCGCTCCACTTCATTGTGTTGAGCTCTCTTATTCAAAAAAAAATTTCCAGCAAGCTTACGACTTTAAGTTTTCTTTTGAGTTATGTTTGGGTTATTTTCTCACAAATTTAATGACTGAAAATTAGAATGCTCTGGCCAGATTAAATTGCTAGTTTTGAAATTTGCAAACAATATCACGGCTCAAGATTCAATAGTAAAATATGCCATTTTAGTGATGTCGGAGTTGAATCCAAAATGAACTTGATTGGGTACGTTCACTTGATTTATCCTATTGATGTTATTTTTCTGTGATATTTTTGCAGTTTGATCACAGTATAAGCGATAACATTGGTGAAACTGAAGGTGAAATTGGTGGACATGTTCTTTGTGCAATTAATATGTTAAGTCTCAGGTGTTGTTTGTATTTTTTATTTTTTTTAAAATTTTTAATGTGCAATAAAAAACTGAGATGTGTAATGTATAATAATTTTATAGAAACGGAATTACATTTGGACAGCCATATTGCAACATCTCTAAAGAAGTGAGTGAATACTTATTTTTACATGATACTGTAACTGAGTCTTTTTCTTTGTTAGTTTACTGATTAAGTCATGTTTTTTTTAGAGCTATTGAATAGATAGAATAGGCATTTGATTAAACTCAAAGGCTTGGTTATTATTAGGTTAAGCTTCAATACCTAATTTCTTTAAACATGGTTTGAACTTTTTTAAACATGTATAATTTTGAACTAATTTTATTTGTATGCGTTATAATTTTAGTTAAATGACTAAAATAAAAAAATAATATGAGGTTTATTTTAGTATAGCGACAAAATTGGTATTTAAACTAATATTCTGCGAAACATTAATGACATACTTGCTATTGATGATAGTGACAAATTAAAGATTCTATTGCGACGAAAACATTTGTGAGATACCTATCAATTTGTTACTAGTTTAAAAGGAATTTGCGACGATATTTGCGATAGTAATAGCTTTGGTTTAACAACAAAATTCTTACAAATTTGATTAAGAATTTTTAAAGATTAGCTATTGATTTACTACAAAATGTGATAAATTTACGATCATATTAGCGGACAACTTGCGACGAGTTAGGTTCAAAAAAATTCCTCGCTAATATTTTATTTCTTCTATAGAATTAGCTTTTACTTTAATGATGGATTTGCGATTATCTATTCGATAACTAAAAAACTTTAGATTAGTGTTAACTTATACGATTTATATGTGAAAAAGATTTGTATGCATAACCGTACTTGTTAAATTATTATGAATCTTTAGTTTTTTTAACTCCTGTAATTGAGAGGTTAAATTATCTAAATAAGTTGTGCATTTATTTTGTTAGGGATTAATTTATTTGATATATTCTAATAGAAGAAAGACCAATTTATCAAATATTTTAAAGCTAATCTATTCGATATAGAAATGGTGAGATACTAATTTGATATTACATCCTTAATTAAACTAGATTCTTAGAGGTCATATATAAGGTTTGTTTGGATGAGTGTTTTTAAAAAAATATTTTTTTGAGTTATTTAAAAAAAAATTTTATAAAAAAATAAAAAATAAATTTATGTTTAAATATTTTATATAAAATTTTTTTATTTATCAATTATGTTTTGGTATAACAATATAAAAATAAATTTTTATTTATTTATTATGTAAAAATATCTTTTAAAAATGATAACTTTAAAAAAATATTTTTTATTTTTGTAATATTTTTACTTTTACTACTGAAAATTTATCAAAAATACTAAATACAAATTTATCAAACACATTAAATAATAAAAAAATATTTTTTATTAAAAAATATTTTTTCTATGATAAAATTCAAGTGCAATTAACTTCATGTGAAATTGATATCTGATAATTTTTAATTATTAATTAATTTCACGTAAAATTGACTACACTTGAATTTTTACCTAATTATATAAGCGGGCACATGACTAATAGAAAAGTCAACTGGCTAATATATAGTTTATTCGCACGTGTTTATTGGCCGAGTAATGAAGTAACCAAGTTGCATTATTTTTTAACCTTGAAATTGGAACATGCTGCTCTATAAATTGAAGTTCAACATGTCCAACTTGTAATCATCCAATAAACATGGCACATTACAGGTTAATCACTTTCATGGTTATTCTACTTGTGTGTGCGCCTTATCTATCTGGTATCTCTCATTTCTTTCTCCCTTAAATCATCTTTCCTTCTTTTTAAAATAAAAAAATTTACATATTTAATGTTTAATCTAGTTCCAACCAAATTTTCGAAAAATAGAGACACTTTTACATTTTTTTTCTCTTTATTTTTCTTTTTCTCTTTTCTTTTATTCTCTTCTTTTCGGAGGTAAAACTATATGTACATTGAAAGGAAGGTCATGAACTCTCCCAAATTCATAACCTTTTCTATTCTTTTTATTTGTCTTATTTTAGTCTTGTTGACAAAATTAAAATTTTCTTTTAAAAATATCATTGTTTACTCTATTGTTATATTTTTTTATTATTTTATTATTTTCACTCTCAAATTACTATAACAATTACTATAACCATTATAATTATGATTTTTATTGTTATCTAAAAGAAATCATAATAAAAAGGAATATTTTTGAAAAAAGAATGTTGATCAAATGACTAAAATAGAATGAAACAAATTATTAAAAATAAAATAATACATTTGAAATTAATACTTGTCTAAACGTTAGAGACTAAAATAATAATTTATTCGTGTGAAAAGTTAAGATAGCATATGCCAAAAGAGTAATGCTACACATCAAAGTATTTTTATAAACTAAATTTAACCAAGTTAAACAATATGACTTAGAATAATTTTAGCTATAACTTGTTTTTATTATGTTAGACCAATTTAGTTAGATTTAATTAAGAAAAAGACTTGGATGTGTAATATTATTCTTTAAGCAATGTAAAGACTTAATGTGTTTTTTTATGTAGAGAATAATTAAATTTGTGACCTTTAATTTTTTTTAACATACAAATCTGAGTTAAATTTATTTTTTTTATTTTAATATTTTAAACATATAAATCTGACCCTCAAATTTATATTTTAATATTAAAAAAAAATTAAATGTATAAATTTAACCCTCAAATTTATATTTTATAATAAAAAATATTTTAATACAAATCAAACTCTCCAATATGTAAATTTAAGTCTAATTTATTATTTAAAATAAAAAAAATAAAATTAATATAAAAAAATACATCAATTAATTATTACCATAAATTATCCACAATTTTTTTTTTTCATATCTAACAAAATTAGCCTATAATGTAGTGGTTGTTCGTTAATGATATATTGCAGGTGCAGTAGGATCTTCAGGGAACGAATTTAATGGAGTGATGATATCAGTCGGAAGAAAAGTGGTTCAAGTTTGCGATCCAGCGTGTTTACCGGTGCTCTGCATTTGTGCCAATAAACTCGGCCCATAAAATCTGTTCATTGGGATTTCCATCTGAATTAAACACAACGTAACTGATGATGACGTTGGCTTCGTTAATTAATTTCCTACTACAGTATGTATTTCCTAAATAAAGAAGGGTCTATGTAGACTATAATGTATTTGTATGAATATAAAAGTTGTAAGTTATGTGACTACTACTTGCAAAATAATTAAGTTTATCTTGTTCATTATTATTATTATTATTATTATTATTATTATTATTAGGACAACCGTATGGAAACACTAGGGGTGTGCATGGATCGGGTGAAACCGGGTTTGATGTGACCCAGACCCGACCCGAAATATATACCGGGCCTATTTGTTAGACCCGAACCCGATCCTAGACCCGATGAAACCTATACACTTTCGGGCCATGATTATACCGGGTAAAAACCGGGTGAAAACCGGCCGTTAACATTATATTACCTTGATACCTTCTTGTAAGTTAGCATGTAAAAATATCCAAATTTTCAATACTCCAATCATTATTTGACATGGTAAAATTCACTTAGAAAAATATAATAGGAACCAACTCTTCTCTAAAATTAAAGCATAACCATAATCAATACTAATATTGCCTAATAACACAAAATATTTAAATCAATACAAATAACACAAGATTATGCATTAGTCTAAAGTCTTATGCATTTTAAATATAAAATATTAACTTATAGTCTTATATATAATGACTAATAACACAAAATATTAAGGTTTAGAACACTTAAATTTCACATAATAATAGCCATCATCCATCACTAATAACACAAAATATTAATTATGTATGATGACCGGGCCACCGGGCCGATTTCGGGTGACCCGAGCTATGGCCCGGACCTGACCCGAAATAATGACCGGATCTATTTTTGAGACCCATGCCCGGCCCTAGACCCGATGAAATCACACCAAATTAGCCCCTAAAGTGTTCGGGACCGGGCCGGGTCTTCGGGCCGGGCCGGGCCATACACACCCCTAGGAAACACGAAAATGGTAGCAGCGAAGATGGCGACAAAGGCATGAAGAGGTGTACAAATCTAAATTTAATCCACAAAATTTATAGTATTTATTCGTATTTAACCCGAAATATGTGGATACAATCTAATTTATAAATTTATCTGAACAAATTCAATTTACAGATAAATATAATAAAAAGCAATTTTTTTATTATTTTATTTTTATTATTAAATAATATTTAATAATATTTTGAGAATAAATAATTGTAAACAAGTAAAAAAAGTCTTTGATTTTTTATGAATTTTTAAAATTTTTTACGAATATTTTTAAATTTTTGTTTTTAATTAGTAATATGACTAATATCTAATATTTAATATACAAACTTATATATTAGATCGGATCTAAATAAAAAAAAAAACATAAATATAAGATTTAATCTCAATGTTTTAGTATGAATTGAGTCGAAATTTTATACATATCCGATTCAATTCAATTTACATACATACATTTCAAGTTAAGTGGTGGTGATAGATGTCCATAATAGTAAATAATAGAAGAGATTGATGACGTAATGGCTCAACGTACAGAAATAAAAAGGATCATGAATTTAAATTTATAATTTTAATTTGCGTCAGATTTATCATCGGAATAATCTAACTATTATACGGAATTTTTTTAAGTAAAATGGAATATTTTATTTAGTTGATCTACCATTAAAAAATTAGACAATAATATTTTGCGCTAAGTACATGAGTTTTACGCCTTATTTTAGCGTCAAATCTAGTATCAAAGTGTACAATTCGACAATATTTATTAATGAAAATAAAATAATTGTCGAGACCCAATGATAATTCCAACGATAATGAGCACATTTTTTGTAGCGAGATTTCAAACTTTGGATCCAGGTTTTGGAAAAATTAATAAAGAAAACTTGGATCTTAGTATATATTTCATGGAAGGGTAATGTTACGGAAACATAAAAAACAGACAGAACTTGCCTTATTTAGCATTTATTAATTGTCACAATAATTAATGAATACTAAATAAGGTAAGTTATAGCTGTTTTTGGCTGTTTTTTTTTTTTTGTTACCAAACATTTCTGTTCATGGAAATGGTTGCACTAAATTCTATTTAACTATATCATTTTGTTATAGTTTATGTAAAAATGTTTCTTTATCCTTTCATCCAAGAAAAAAAATTTGACACATTCAATGAATCAGACAATGTATCCATACTATGTGGCTACTCTTTAAAATATGTTGTTGCATACATGGCTATGGTAATTTTTTGAAGTTCAATTTGCAAAATATTAACTTGATATTTCCGTGATCTATACTGAGCTACTGATATACATTTTTCTTTTTTGAAAGAAAAAATCAAAATATGAAAAAGATTATATGAACTCAATTAAGAAACTTAAAGACTAGCTGGTGATGAATCAATGAAAGAATGAGAACTCTCATATTAAATTAAGAGCAGATGTAGTTTATCATACTATATGTCTTAAATTATTAGGAGGGCTAAAATGATTCTGCATAGTAGAGTAGATTACATCCTTAGAAGATTTAGGATTTATTTGGGTGAGTTTTTAGAAAAAGATTTTTTTTATTTATTATTTTTTAGAAGATCTTATGTAAAAGTAATTTTATGTTTGGATATCTCATATAAAAAGATATTTTTATTTATCAATTATGTATAAGTATAACAATATAAAAGTACTTTTTGTTTATTTATTACTTGAAAAACATCTTTTTTTTTTAAGAAAAAAATCTTTTAGAAAAAAATATAAATTATAACTTTTCAAAAAAGATGTTTTTTTTTTTATTTTTCTAGTACTTTTACTTTTACTACTAGAAATTTGCTAAACACACTAAAAAATAAAATAAAAAAAGATATTTTTTTATCAAAATAATAGCGCCCAAACAACACTACAAGAAAAACACCCATTCAGGTACACTTGAAAAGTGTAGCCAAAAGTGAAAAAAAAATGATGCCTTAGGCTACGGCTACGCTTTTTGGGCTACGGCTACGCTTTTTGGGGTGATTCCTATTCGGCCGTTGCCTATTCTCAAAGGCTACGCTTTTCTGCACCAAGGGCTACGCTTTTGGCGTTTGGGAATAGGCTACGCTTTTCAAGTGATGCTGTCCAGGACCAAAGGCTACGCTTTTCAGCTTTCATTTTTCCAGAATAGGCTACGCTTTTCAACGCTACTGCATCACTTATAAAGCGTAGCCACATTGTATACCATAGCTACTTTTTATAAGCGTAGCCTTAGATCCCTCTTTTTTTTTTTTTTGTATACTATAGCTACTGTATATAAGTGTAGCCTTAGGTCCCTCATTGTTTTTTTTTATTTTCTATATATATATATATATATATATATATATATATATATATTCTAATAATTTTTTTTCTAAAACCTAATATTTAGTAATATGATTATATATTACATGTATAATAATTTTATAATTTTATTTGAATAAATTGAATATTATAAAATAAAAATAAATACATAATTATACTAAATAATTTCTTTAAATAAATACATAATTCTATTCTACGTGTTAGCGTCTTTTTGAGACTGCTGAGAACAATTTGCGAGTCCTTGCTACCCAAGACAAATAAAAAAGAATTGTTGTATATAATGCTTCCATGACTCTTTGAAGTTCCTTGCTATGAGAAGCCTTCATGTTTCATGAACATTGCATAAAGCAGCTCATTCCATGTATCAGGTACACCAGGCAGACACCAGTGGCTGCAATCTTGCTGATGGAGTGCCGCCGTGCCGCCATTCGGACCAAGATAGTAGATTGATGAGTGTCCATCTTTTCTCTGAGCTGTCATCTCTGTTATATTCAATATTTTTAACTTGACAAGTTCAGTGCTGTTTTTGTGTGATGATAGCAATGAATTGCCTATTTTGAATTGTGACCAGTTATCATTAGGCACTAATGACATGTTAAGCTCTGGAAGTGTTTCCAAATGACAACTTCCACCGCTTCTCCAATCTCCACTTCTGTTCATACATTATTGGATAAATATATGTAAAACTTGGAAGGCAAAATATAAATCATAACAATTGTTGCAACAAATTACAAACCTGAAGTGCACGGGTGCATATGTACGAAAGAAAACTTGACTCTTGTTAAGATTTACAGTATCTTGTATCCAATTCAACACAGTCTCCATTGACTTCCTATATGCATCTTCCACCTTCATTTCCATCTTAACTTCCATACCTTGTTGGAAATAACAGCCCCTGAGCAAATATGAAAAGGTTTGTTTATCGAGATTCCAGAATTAATCCACGTATTAAATGATTCTTAAAAGTTAGCACAACACTGCTACCAGCTCAAACAACTAAACCAAAATAACTGTAAAAATTACAAACAAAAAAATTGTAATTGCCATGCAATCATTTAACCACAAATTCAGCACAATCATCATTTAGCAAGAATTAAATTGATATAATCAAACAGATTTGGGACCCAGCAGCAGCAGCAGCAATTAAATCATTCAAGAGATAACGGCAAAACAACAAAATAGGGCAGGAAAAAAAAAGACAACCTAGAAGAAGGTGGAAATTAGGGCAGAACCGGATAGCACAGGACAGAATAGCAGCAGGCAGAATCGAAGAAAAGGAATTTGTGAAACAGCAGGCAAAGACAGCAGACGCTGGTGGTGCTGGGTGAGCCACCAAATTTTGCTCCTGAAAAGGAAACACAATTATGTCCACTAGCAGGTCTCCATAGGAACAGTTTACTAAGTTTTTAAAAATCATAGGGACGCATCAAAGATCTTATTATTGCTTCATCAAAGGACATATGCTCAGGATCTTAGATTTAACAATTTTTTCTATCTTATATTTACTTAATTTGAATTAATAACTTCAAACTTAACTACTTAAAGCATGCACTACTCAATCATTTTTTCCATGAAATGGAATTTTGTAACTCATCAATATGTTCATATATTTCTCTGTACATAAGCCCCCATATTAGGCATTCACTTTGGCTTCATTCAAAATTTAAGTTGAACCTCAGATAGAAAAGAGAAATAAAGCTGGCAGAAACATACCAAGATAAAGTCTTATTGGATGTTGAAAGATAGTTCACGAGCATACCCAAATTTCTCTTGAGGACGCCACGAACTACACTTGAAGTCTGAAAGGGGAGGGGGAAAATGAAAAAATCATCCTCAACAAAACATTAAGGTGTATTGACAGGTATTAGTCATCTTAAATTTTTCTCTTTAAACCATACTCACAACCAGCAAAGCATACAAAATTAAAGATGATTTTTTAAATGCAGAGGTTTCATAGTTGTTTCATGCAGGCTACCTTTATCACCACATCTTTTATGGAAAGACTCATGGAAGTTTACAGCATCATCTGAGAAAAAGTACCTAAAGAAGTCTTCAACCTTTATCTACAGTTTGTAAATTTAAAATTTTAAAATTTCTAATAAATTTACAAGACTAATATTACTAAAGTCAACAAGGGAAAACTTGAAAATGAAAAAAAATGGTATTTTTTCTAATAAGAAATACCAGAAAATCAGCTTCTGCAACACCTGTGTATTCTTCTGGGACTGCACATTAGAAAATAAGCTCAGATCAGCAGAGTTTTTGAAAAAATATGATGGATTAATAAAATATATTATAAGTTAAATACAATAGATATTTTTTTTATCTTTTTTATAAAATAATAATTTCATTAATATTTAAGGAGAAGGATAATATGATAAAAAAGCAAAACAAAGGATTCATCTATAAAGCATGGCTTTTAAACCCTAAACACAATGGGCATGAAAAATTGATCAATTTTGCTTAGGCAAAGTTTCCTAGGGTTATATATTTAATATTTTTTAACTTCTCAGACCATAAATAAACAGAGGGGTTGGAGAATTTCAAAGACGGGATCAATCAAGTCCGTTTACCAACTTCTATTTGTAAGAAATCCCATTTCAATTTGGTTTCCTTTCTTATCAACAACAGAACCAACTTTCCCACCAATAAAAGTCCTCGACTCATATATATCCACCTGATCGAGAGCAATTAGAAGTAAACACACTAGATAAAATGCATTAGCTAGAATATCCTAATAAATTTAACACCATAATTGTGTTAAGAAACTGACCAAATCACTCCCCTTTGCTTCAAAAATCAAGTTTACCATGTACACCATAACATCCAATTTCAAAATAACATTTTCTTCGTTCCATACTGATAAGTCGCTTTGACTTTTCACATATATTCATAAATCAAAGTATCAAAATGACTTATAAAATATATGAAGGAAGTGTGATATTAAAGATTAAAGGAGCTGAACCTCGTGTCCTTGATCCAAGAGTTCCAGTGTAGTTGACATGCCAGAAAGCCCAGCTCCAAGGATGGCAACTTTCAGCTTTGGTCCTCGATAATGTTCTGGCTCCGGCGAAAACAGCCCTTTTGGCGCTGGCAGGAAACCATTTCATTTGTCAAACTTACAGCTCAGCTCAATTACTTAATAACTAAACCTGGTAACATGGCAAACCAGATTCATTCATAAGCTCACACCACTCCCCTATGATATGTGTTGCGTACTCAGGTTTGAGACTTGATTAGGGTCAATAGTGGATGAGAACTCTTAATATTTTGTGTATAACTGTGTGTGTAGTATAGGTATGTGTTGTGATATTATAATACTCAAAATTATAGGCTATCCAATTTATGACAAAAAAAAACAATTAGAAAACTGAAATATAAAACGAGTAACATGGTGAATATGCAGCTAGCATACATAGTAATTAAAATATTTAATAATTGGACTTACAATGTTCCAGCGAATTGTGTGCTAAGATAAGCTTGGTCTTCAGGGAAGAACCTGGCAAGGCCAAAGTCTCCAATCTTGGGATGAAACTTATGATCAAGAAGAATGTTGCTTGCTTTGATGTCTCGGTGAACAATTCTTAGATGTGAATCCTCATGAAGGTACTGCAATCCCCTTGCCACGCCTAGAACAATTTGGAACCTAGTGCTCCAATTCAGGAATCGATCAGCATTGTTCCCTGCATGAGGGGAACATTCAAAGTTTCAATTTGCTCTGTTTAACCAATCCTAAGCTCTTGTGGGAATTAAAAAAAGAAGGGATACCATATATGAAGAGGTCCAAACTTCTGTATTCACAATCCTATATAACCATCCTTCACAATCCAGTATTCACCCACAGGCACAGAAATTCAGCAAAAATTAATGAAATTGAAAGTTCAAACGCTCCCCTTCCCTCTCTTCCAGTCCAATACAACTTCTAAAATATATTGTTGCCTACAGAGACATCGAAATTAAAATTGAAATGAGAATGAAATGAAAGTTGAAGAGGGAGAGAGAGAGAGAGATAGAGGTTAGGAGTACAGACAGGAGCACAGCAAGCCCTAGCTGCGGCGGCGGCTTCAATCGACCCCAGGAGCGACGACAGTGCACGGCGAAACAGCCTCCTCTCTTGCGTCGCATCTTCGTCCTCTCTCTCTATCTCGTCTGCAAATCGTCTCTCTCTCCCCTCCAGGCTCCCTGCTCCGCGACGGCAATGGCGGCGGGTGCAACGACGTTGCGGCGGTGACCCCCTCTCACTCTCTATTCTCTCGATCGCGCTCTCTCATCTCCGTCTCCCTCCTCTCCTCCCTCTGGTTCACTCTTTCTCTCAGATCTGGGTGTGTGTGTGTGAAAGGGGGGCGTGGTGGCAGTGGTGAGTGATGGTGAGAATGAGTGTGAGTGTGTGGGTGTGTTAGGGTTAGGGTTTTCAACAATTAATTCGAAGGTGATTTGCGAAGGTGAGGGGCGAAACTTTTTTTCTGATCAGAAGGCGAAAGTGAGGGTATTCGAAGGCGAGTGATTTGGTGATAAGGAAAAGGAAAATTACTAAGTGTTTGGGTGCATTTGGCCTAGATACATTAGGCTACGTTTTTAAAGTGCACCCAAAACTTAACAAATAGGCTACCCTTTAAAAGCGTCTCCTTTGATATGAAAAGTGAACTTATAGATATCAACCTACGGCTACGCTTTATAAGTGATTTCTATAATACCTAAGGCTACGCTTTTTAAATGATGCCGCATTTGTGTATCCTTTTCTCTTATAAAAAGGCAACACGGAGAAAAGCATAATGAATAGGCTACGCTTTTTAAATGTAGCTTAAAAAAAGTGTGGCTGAATGGGTATTTTTCTTGTAGTGCAAGTACTTAAAAATAATATTTTTATTGTCAATTAGTTAAAATTCTAGAACATTTCCAGAAAGCTTATGACTTTAAGTTTTCTTTTGAGTTATGTTTGGGTTATTTTCTCACAAATTTAATGACTGAAAATTAGAATGCTCTGGTGGAGCCAGATTAAATTGTTAGTTTTGGAATTTGCAAACAATGCCACAGCTCAAGATTCATTAATAAAATATGCCATTTTAGTGATGTCGGAGTTGAATCCAAAATGAACTTGATTGGGTACGTTCACTTAATTTATTCTACTGATGTTATTTTTCTGTGATATTTTTGTAGTTTGATCACGGTATAAGCGACAATATTGGTGAAACTGAAAGTGGAATTAGTGGATATGTTCTTTGTACAGTTGATATATCAAGTCTTAGGTGTTGTTTGTATTTTTCATTTTTTTTAATTTTCAATGTGCAATGAGAAATTGAGATGTGTAATGTATAATGATTTTATAGAAACGGGATTATATTTGGACAGCCATATTGCAACATCATTAAAGAAGTGAGTGAATACTCATTTTTACATGATATTATAACTGAGCCTTTTTTTTTTGTTAGTTTACTGATTAAGTCATGTTTTTTTTAGAGCTATTGAATAGATAGAATAGGCATTTGATTAAACCCAAAGGCTTGGTTATTATTAGGTTAAGCTTCAATACCTAATCTCTTTAAATATGGTTTGAACTTTTTTAAACATGTATAATTTTGAACTAATTTTATTTGTATGCATTATAATTTTAGTTAAATGACTAAAATAAAAAAATAATATGAGGTTTATTTTAATATAGCGACAAAATTGGTATTTAAACTAATATTCTGCGAAACATTATTGACATACTTGCTATTGATGATGGTGACAAATTAAAGATTTTATTGCGACGAAAACATTTGTAAGATACCTATCGATTTGTTACTAGTTTAAAAGGAATTTGCGATGATATTTGCGATAGTAATAGCTTTAGTTTAGCGACAAAATTCCTACAAATTTGATTAAGAATTTTCAAAGATTAGCTATAGATTTGCTACAAAATGTGATAAATTTGCGATCATATTAGCGGACAACTTGCGACGAGTTAGGTTCGAAAAAATTTATTACTAATTAGCGTCAACTAAGCATTCCATTTTATTTACGAAGTTAGCTTGTATTTAGCGATGAGTCTGCTGCAGTAGAGTTTGTCGTTAATTAACGACTACCGTTTATTCTATTTCTTCGATTGGCGACTATCTATTTGGTAGCTAAAAAACTTTCCGATGAATTAACGACTGTTGTGTTTGTCTCATTGATATGCGACTTGTAATTAGCGAGAAAAACATTAATTGATAAACGGTAGCTAATTCATCACAAATTATATTTTGCGTCAAATTAGCGATGATTTTACGATCTTTTTTGTGATTGCTAATTAGCTATATTCTTGTAGTGATAAAAAAATAAAGATATAAACATTATTATTTTTATATTTTGTTTAATAATAAACTAAATATAAAGAATAAATTATGAAAGTTCGAGTTTATCTCATTATTTTTATACAAATGGTTATATATTTTTCAATTTTGAAAAACAAATATGTTCACAAATTAAAAGGTGAAGGAGTAATATGTCATTTTCACTTAAAAGAGCTCAAACATAACTGCTCTGCTAGTACCGCGAGCCTTTGAAAAAGGCTTAGCTCTAACCAGAGAAGACACTAGAGACTAGAGAGGCATTGAGATATTATAGAATGAATAAGAATTTTAAGCATTCCTTCAAAGAATTTGCAAAATCTCTTCTCAAATTACTCTTAAATTTATAAATATTTTGTTAAATAATTTAGGTAAAATAACTTAAATTTTCTCAAAAAATACATTACCTCTTTTAGTCGTTCAATCTAAACAATTTTTTAGTAACCTTTATTCAATAATTAGATGGATGAAATTCATAATATGAAAAAGTTATTTGATAACATTAAAGAATAAAACTTACACCTAAAATAAAAAAGATCAACACCGATGGAAATATCTATATTTCTATATTGATATTTTTTCTTAGATAAAAATAGAGTAAATAGTCATTTCTGACCATGAAAGATTCGGACGCTGACAAAACTGACCATAAAAAATTAAAATTAAAATTATACCCATGTAAGATAAGTTTTGTTCGACAAAAATAACCAATTATTACATTTTTGTTCATAATTTCATAAACACTCCTAACCATTCATCTCCCTTTATCTCTACAACCAAACCCTAACCCTATCAATCTAACCCCGCTCCCTCCTCCTCTGTCTTTACTCTCCAACCTCACCATCCCCTTCTCCCACCACCATCCCTTCCATCCCCTTACCCTCTCTTTGCCGTCGACCATTTCAGATTGAACAGATGACCGACCTACAATAAGACGAAAATGAAATTCAAAATTCACCTGAGGATGATGTTGGATTACTTGCTGGGATGTATCATGATTTATCTCAGCTAGGTATTGACAGTAATACATACCCATTGATAAATGTAAGGACTTAAGATCCTTCAAGAAAATTCATGCACAGTTATTGACCTCTGCCCTTGTTTTCAATGACTTGATTGTCGCCAAAGTTGCAAATCTTTTTGGTAAACATGTCACCAATGTTCATTACACCAGCAATTACTTGAAGCAATTGGATTGGAGCTTGAGCTCCTTCCCTTGCAACTTGTTCATTTCCAGCTATGCTTCTTCCCACTCATCCAGGGCTGCAATTCTTGTATATAGATGGGTTTTTAAAAATGGGTTTGAGAGTAAAGACAGAGGAGGAGGGAGTGGGGTTAGATTGATAGGGTTAGAGATTGGTTTTAGAGATAAAGGGAGATGAAAGGTTAGGGGTGTTTATGAAATTATGAATAAAAATGTAATAATTGGTTATTTTTGTCGAACAAAATTTATCTTAAATGGGTATAACTTTAATTTTAATTTTTCATGGTCAGTTTGGTCAGCATCCGAATCTTTCATAGTTAGAAATGACTATTTATTTGATAAAAATATCTATTTTTTTTTTGTAAATAAACTTATAACCAATTTAGTAAAAATTGATATTTTAAGGAGGATGTGAAGACTAAAGAGTAATATAATAACATAAAATTTATGTTTTGAGTTCTAATTTATGAAATAAGTTTTTAAAATAAATTTGTGGGTTTATCTGACTGTAAATAGATTGAATTTAAGTTTGAAAAAAAATTATAAAAAATAATAAACTTAGATCATATATTTATAACATGAATCAAGTTCCACAAAATCAAACTCAATTCGACCCAACCTATTTCCATTCATGTGTACAGATTATACATGAATACATGAAACTTAACATGAGATAACAAAGTATCACTTTTTAATATACATATTGGTGCATGGATAGTGTAGAACGCTGGTATGGGGGTAGGAAGTGCTTCACAAAATTGTGGTGTCAGGGGTGAACAACTCGGACCCTCCGAGTTCCAAGCACAACACGCATGGTCCGAGAAGCATTGATTTTGTTCACTGAAGCTTGCAACTCGGACCCTCCGAGATCGATGAAGCACACGGACCATCCGATTTCCTCTCCACCCATCGCACGGTCCGAGTTCGTCACCAAGTTGACACGCGTCGCGCGCATAGTTAACCCCGAACGGTGCCCCTGAAACCCAACAAAGACCCCTCAACACCCTCTCTCACCATCCGATTACCATTCACTCTCTCACATTTCACTCTCAACTTCAGTCACCTTCTTCATCCTTTCTCTGGCTTCTTTGCATGGTGGAGGAGCTTTAATCATGCCAAAAAAATATAAAATTAAAGATGTTGATCGATCTGAGCTTCACATTATTCATTATCTCAATGATCCTGATTATGTAAGTTTTTTTAAAATTTTTTTAAATTTTATAAATTTAGTATGTTTATATTTATTAATATTAAAAATTTAATTATTATGGCTGTTGTGAAAAATGCAGCTAAAGAAAATAAATAGAATGATTACTAATTTTTCAATATTTGTTAGATTTTTTAAAGATTTTTTTACAGATTTTTAATGATAAATATTATTATAAGAAAATTAATATTAAAAATTTAATTATTATGGCTGTTGTGAAAAATGCAATTAAAGAAAATAAATAGAATGATTGTTACTAATTTTTCAATATTTGTTAGATTTATCAAAATTTTTTTTACAGATTTTTAATGATAAATATTATTATAAGGAAATTAATATTAAAAATTTAATTATTATGGCTGTTGTGAAAAATGCAATTAAAGAAAATAAATAGAATGATTGTTACAAATTTTGCAATATTTGTTAGATTTTTCAAAAATTTTTTTACAGATTTTTAATTATAAATATTATTATAAGGAAATTAATATTAAAAATTTAATTATTATGGCTATTGTGAAAAATGCAATTAAAGAAAATAAATAGAATGATTGTTACTAATTTTTCAATATTTGTTAGATTTTTCAAAAAAATTTTTACAGATTTTTAATTATAAATGTTATTATAAGAAATTCTTTATTATTATTGTTGTTAGTTAGTTTTCCCGCCTGTAATAGAAAAAGAGAAGTAAACAGAGTGGTTTAAGTAGAGAATGTAATTTTTGTTTAAATTTTTAATTAATTTTTAGTATAATTATTTGTGAGGAACGTTAATCATTTTTAAATGTTTTTTTAAAAAATTAACTATAACTGTTATTGATGAAGTTGATGATAATGTTATTGTTATTGTGAGATAGTGTTATTGTTGAATGATTAGTAGAATTATTGTAGTTAAGGCATGTTAGCTTTTTTGTTATGAGAAGATTTAAATTTTTTTAATTGTAGTAATTATTATTAGCAAGTTATTTATTGTTACCGTTGTATGAATATGAATGATGGCATATATTGATTAGGAATATTTTTTTATTGTTGAGAAAAAAATGTTTAACAAATGAGTCATTAATATTAGATATTATTGTAGATGTTGTAATATGGTTGAGAATTTTGATTAGGAATATTTGTATTAGTAATGTTTTTTATTTGCAGTTTTGATTAATTTTAAGGATTAATTAAATAATTTTAGAAGTTAGAATAATTAGTTATATAAAGATTCAGTAAAATGATTGATGATAGTAAGGTAGTAATTATTTTTTATCTGACTAGTAATTTGTTATTTTTTTTTTTGTAGAAATCAAGAATGTTGACATGTAACCACCCAGTTCCTTCTTGATTTGTGGTATCTATGTTGGTAATGAATATGTAATGTGCTGCATATACTTGTTTATTCAAAATTGTATACAGGTCAGGCGGACACTCCAGAGGACAATGTCAAAGGTTACAATCTGAGGATTGATCCGCCACGTCGGAGTGCTAATCGCTTCACTCCTTCTGTCTTAAAAAAAGCGGCCAAAAAATGCAAGAACTTTGTGAAGGATGTAAAGTGGGCAATGAGAAAGTAGTTGTGGAGTTATGTTTAGGGTAATTTGTATGTGTTGGACTTTGTATTGAGTAATTTGTATGTGTTGGATTTTGTATTGAGTAATTTTTATGTGTTGGACATTATGTATTAATGACTTGGACTATGGTAAGATTATATTGTATGTTTATTATCACCTAGTTGTTATGAATTTTTTTGATGTATTAACCATCTGGAGTATGTAATAATGTTTCATAAAATACTAATATGTTCATACAGATATTGATGTATTGATGTATTAACCATCATATTATATAATGCAACAGATATGTGATAATACTAGATTGTCATCATTTATAAGGTTACATATAGCAGGTCATGTTAACTCAGATTGCTCAATCAGGTTATATTATACAAGATCATCTTAAAACTATGAACCTAGGGGGCATCTCTGTTGGTATTTGAACCAGCTGACTGACGGCATCTGCTACGACTATGTCCCTCAGCCTCACATAGCGTACATCGCCTGGGACGACATAACATCCGCGTGTCCATCTCATTCAGAAAGCGCGTCATCCTGGGGCGACCTTTCGTGACCCGTCTCAGGTACGGATTTGGTATGAACCGAGGTCCGTTATAAGCAGGCCATGTGGTAGGATTACCTAGTGGCCTAAACCTAGCTCGGTACACCCGCCGCACTTGGTCCATCTTATACACATCATGCACATATAGTTGCCAATCCAGTCGCTGGTTGGCACAACATGCGAACACATGTCTGCAAGGGATCCAGTCCACCTGGAACTCACCACAGTCACATCGAAGGCCACATAGATCGACTGCAAACTCCAGCCCGCTCGGCATCTCACGAACCTCAAAGACCTCATTCTGGCGGTCAAAGCAACTAACCTGGATGTTTCCTGATGCAAGTTGGTTTGCATGCAACTTCGATGTCACGATATCAGAAAACACATGGCCAGCATTGATCCGGGCTTCCGCCTCCGCTCTTTTTCGGGTGAACAACTCGTTTAGTCTGTAGAATGTTGCCTTCACAAGAGCAGTAATGGGAAGATTGCATGCACCCTTCAAAACTGAATTGATACACTCCACTAGATTCGTCGTCATGTGACCCCATCGGTACCCACCATCAAAGGCCAATGCGTACTGTTCGCGAGGAATTCAGTTTAACCAGTTTGTGTACGCCTCGCCACGTTCCCGTAACCGCTGGTAACGCATTTCGTACTCCCGCACCATCCTCGAATATCCTGGTAGATCACAACAAATAGAAAGAAAAGTAATCGTTTTCAATAGAATTATTTAAGGAAGAATCTGTTAATAATTTGCTTAAATCTAATAAATGGTTACCAATGTTGACGACCAATTTTTGGAGGTACGGGGCCTTGAACTTTCTCAAAAAATTTGACTCTATATGCCTGATGCAAAACATATGAAAAGCTCTAGGCGGTGACCAAGCTCCGTTACTACGTTCCACAGCTGCATTGATGGACTCGTGCCTGTCGGATATTAGACCGACACCATCCCGAGTTACAACATATTGACGCAGGTTACTAAGAAAAAAATGCCATGCATCAGAAGTCTCTCCCTCCACAATAGCAAATGCAATTGGGACGATATTGTTATTGCCATCCTGTGAAACTGCCACAAGCAGACAACCCTTATACATTCCATACAAGTGAGTCCCATCCACCTGGACAATTGGCTTATAATGTCTGAATGCCCTAATACAAGGGTAATAACTCCAAAATACACGATGCAGTACCCGAATATCACCCATCAAGTCATCGCCTTGATATGTAGGCATAGTTTCAAAATGGACAACAGCAGATGGCTCCTTGTGACACATGGCCTCAAACCATATAGGCAACGCCTCATAAGAGACTTCCCAACCTCCAAATATTTTTTCTACTGCCCTTTGCTTATCCAACCATGCTTTCCGGTAGCTCATGGTGTAGTTGAACTTCGATTGCACTTCTGCTATAACCGATTTTACCTTTAAGGAGGAGTCAGCCTCAACCAGTGGCTTTATTGCTTCTGCAATTGTGATAGAATCCAGTTTCGAATGATCCTGTGAAATGGTGGCTCTGGTACAGGTGTGGCTACCATTATACCTCCTTATAACCCAACAGTACTTCCTGCTGATCAAGCTAACCCTGATAACCCAATCACACCTGACCCATACTGTGTACACTTGGCATAAAATGTCAACGGCTCAGACTCATACACCCGGTAGTCTACGCTTCGTCGTATCGTATACTCTTTTACCGCCTTAATAACAGCTTCTCTGGAACTGAACTCCATACCAATGGCAAATTCACCATCTGCGACAATAGGAACTTCTGCTACGACAGCCACCATTGGAAAAAATTTCATTAATACACAGGTATTTCAAAAACGATTCTAAAGGTAAATCAAATTTCACTGCATCCAGTATGTTATAACTCCAGACTTTGCAACATGTTATTATGTTACTCTAAACAAAATAAGAACATAAGCAGCAAATGTAAAAACTAGAGCAGACTGGCCGGTTCAATCGTCAAAGAAACAAACCGGACCGGTCCGGTCCGATTCACGGAGATTGAACCGTACAACGGGTCGAACCTGTGCAAATAATAATGTCCACAAACTCACGCATTTTGTAATAACCATATTATAGAGAATTTAAATATTATTTTCTAATAAATACTAGTAGCATATAACAGTTAAAAAAAACAAATTTTCTATTAGTGGTAAATATTGTATTAACCCGGTTCTATCCTGACAACTACTACATTCAACGCATGACTAATTAGTGGTAAATAAAAAGTAAATTATTCATAACTCAATCAATGTCTAACTAAAAAAATCCTAATACCACGATTACTTTACCTGCAGTCATATATTCCGGATATTTCGGAACATGCATGGCTTCCAAGTCCAACACTCGCATGAATGATGGCTCCTCAAACGGCACTTCGTTTGCAAGTGCATTTGCCACTTCTGTCACATCTGGGGCCATGGTTCCGTCACCTTGATCTTCATCTCCATCTGGACCAACAAATTCGTAGTTGCTTTCGAACTCTTCTTCACTGTTACTATTATAATCTTCCCGTAGAATATTCCGGTCAGCCTCAGATTGTTCAAACTCAACATACAACTCGATGAACGAGATCTGAGACCGGTTTTCAATATACATTGAAAACATCTCCTGCATGCTCGCTTCGTCCGTCACATATTTGGTTTGATACTGGATGAATCCACCAAACACCGGTACGGGATATCTGTATAGGATACAGGATATCTTTCTTGCCCGCTCAGAATTAATCTTTTTACAGATTACACCTTTGAGTTCTTCAAATGAGATAATAAAAGGAATAACAAGATCTAATGGATTTTCACAAATAAATTTTACTCCTTCACTCGTTTGTAACAAAATCTGACCAAAATAGTATATTTTTAGCAATACTTTGTCACTCATTTTTTTCACTCAACAAAAAATAAGCATAAGCTTAGCCTTAGCAACTACACTTTCAAAATCAAAACTGAAAAACCCAGATAGAAGAGGAGAGGAAGCAGCCGCTCAACAAGGAAGAAGACGGAACTAAGCTCCCACCACTAACACTTCACTCTTTTATATCAGCATGCTTAAGGAACTCGCACCCTTCGACTAGGTTAAACTGAACCAAAAAAAAAAAGTAAACGAACTCGGACCATCCGAGTTCCTCTTAGCCCTTCCACAAAACGGAGGGTCCGAGTTCAATGTGCCTTAACTCAAACTCTCAATCACGAACTCGGACCGTGCGATATGGGACGAAATTACCTACTAAAGAAATCGTAGGGTACGATTTCAATACCCAAAATTTTTTTCCTCCAATACAAATCGGACCGTGCGATTTGTTATTCAAAATTTAATCCAAAGAATTCGTACAGTCCGAGTTCCTCTATATCACACTGACAACAAAACTGTCCTACATATTTGTCCAGTCCCCCATAACTTCATATAGACGCATAGCACACACATGGCCTCCATTTCCATAAAATTGAGCCAACAAAAACCCAATTTAAGATGTGAGCTATTTTATTATTAGACCGCGTCCAATGTGAAAGCTTTCAATGTTTATTAATCAATTATAATAAGAGAATATAAATCTCTGTGAAGAGTGAATTTTCCTTTTCCTAAATTTTTCTCATCGTCTAATTTATAAAGGATTTTTTCTTTTCACTAATATAAATAATACATATAGTCTTTTTTATCTAATAAGTTGAATTGAATTATGATTTATTTACGATAAACTGTGTGTTTATTTCTATCAAGACTTTTTTATAGAGTAAAAAATTTGTTGGCTTAACCACGTAAAGTGAATTTAGATTGTCAAAATGAGGTTTGTAGTTGGAGATATTGGTTGCGCAACAATAATTCTATTTTGTGGTATTTTTATTTTTTTAAATTTTGTTGTAAATTTTAATTTTTAGATTAATTGGTTTATTATATATATGTTTGTATAATAATTCATTAATAAATATTTTTATGATGACATCTTTATATAAAAATAATATTATAAATTATTAAATAATATTACCTTCTATTTTGATTGTGTTGGGTTTTTTTCTCTCTTTTGTGAGGCTCAAGCCAAACATTTTGAGGGTGTCTCTTTGCACTTATTGTGCCACAACCCTAAGGATTTGGATTTTCTAAAATTTGAATTTCACTTTAAAGAGTAAAGTGTGATCTTCTCCCATTGAATAGTTTCTCTTTCATATTTATTATTGGTCCTACCTATGAAATCAATGGTGAAAGATCACACTTTACTCTCTAAAGTGAAATTCAAACTTTAGAGGATCCAAATCTCAACCGTAATTAGATTTTAGGGTCATTGTGAGGGAGAGAGAACAGCCACCAAGTGAGAGAGAAGAGGGAAAAATAGAATTCTCGTTTTTATCCAAAGCAGTAAATTTCAAATGTCAGTTTCTCATTCGTTCACCGTTGGATCGGCTTGAAATTTAAACTGCGTGTTTCACTCATCTTTTTCTTTATTCTGGTCGGTGAAGATGTTGATTGGATGTTTTCAGTGGGAGAAATTGGCTTCACAAGAGAGAAATTAGGTTTCCCGTTTTTACACAGAGCAGCAATCTTTGAACGGCGATTTATCATTCTTTCACCGTTGGATTGATGTGAAATTTGGACTGTAGATTTTTCACATCTTGTTCTTCATTCTGAACGGTAGAGATTTTAATTGAAAATCTGCAGAGAGAGAAATTGACTTCAACAGTAGCTCTATTTTTTTGGTATATTTCATCTTCTTGCTTCTCATTTGAAAGCTTTGGTGCTTTGATGTTTTGGCTGGTTATATGCACATTTTTGTACTTTGTTTGAGACTCTCTTGTACCTCATTTGATTATAGTGGATCTATTTCATTGGTCTGGACGACCCGTGGTTTTTACCTCTCACATTGAGAGGATTTTCCATGTTAAAATCTCGGTGTATTCTTGTTATTGCTTTACTTGCTATATTTGCTTGTTATAGTTGCTGCCATATTGTGTTGTGAGTGCTTCCATATTGTTCTTGTATTGGATATTTGTGTCGTTTTCGCTGCTAGGCTCTTTCATACTGGTATCAGAGCTTGTTGGTATTTTTCTGGGCTTGTGATTCTGTGAACAATGGAAGCTAATACTAATACTAATAGGATGATCACTCTTAATGGTTCTAATTATGATTTGTGAAAGTCAAAGATGGAAGATTTGCTTTATGTCAAGAATTTTCATCAACTAGTTTTTGGTACAAAGAAGTCTAATGATAAATCTGATGATGATTGGACTTTGTTGCATAGACAAGTCTATGGATATATTAGGCAGTGGGTTGACGATAATGTGTTGAACTATATTATTAGAGAGACACATGCTCGGACCCTTTGGATTAAGCTTGAACAGTTGTATACTTGAAAAACTGGGAATAACAAGATGTTTTTGATCAAGTAGTTGTTGGCTTTGAAGTATACAAATGGGACATCAATGACAGATCACTTGAATAATTTTCAAAGAATTATGAATTAGTTATATATCTTCCATGGGTATCAAATTTGATGAAAAGGTTCAAGGATTGTTACTTCTTGGCTCCTTACCAGACTCGTGGAAAATTCTCAAAATGTCATTGTCTAATTCTGCTCCTGATAGTGTAATCTCTATGGATCTTGCCAAGAGCAGTATTTTGAATGAAGAGATGAGAAGAAAATCACAAGGTACATCGACTACACATTCAGATGTTCTTGTTTCTGAGTCTAGGAGGAGAAACAAAAGTCGAGGTTCTAAAGGTAGAGATCAAAGCAGAAGCAAGTCTCGAGGAAAGTATAAGAATATTGAGTGTCATCATTGTAGTCAAAAGGGATATGTGAAGAAATTTTGTTGGCAGTTAAAGAAGGAGAAAGCCAAGGCAAGTAAAGACAAAAGCACAAATAAAGATGATGGTAGCAATGAAGACAAGGTTAATGTAACTCATGATGATTTTCTTATTGTTGAGGAGTTTGAATCTGTTAACCTTGTTGATAATAGCACTAGTTGGGTGATTGATAGTGGTGCTTCTATTCATGTTACATCTAGGAGGGATTTCTTTACCTCTTATACTCCTGGTGATTTTGGTGATGTGAAAATGGCTCATCAAGGTGTTGCAAAATGTGCTGGTGTTGGACGGATTTGTTTAGAAACCTTCAACGGTACCAAGTTGACTTTGAAGCGTGTGAAGCATGTTCCAGATATTCGGTTGAACTTACTTTCTGTTGGTAAGTTGTGTGATGAAGACTTGGATAGCTCATTCTCCCGTGATAGTTGGAAGTGCACCAAGGGTTCCATGGTTGTTGCTAGAGGTACATGACACTCTACTCTTTATTTAACTCAAGCAAAGATTGTAAAAGATGTTGTTAATGCTGCTGAGTTTGTTGATGAAACTGATTTATGGCATAAGAGATTATGGCATATGAGTGAGAAGGGTATAAATATGTTATCCAAGAGGAATCTTTTATCTGGTTGTAAGGTTGCTTTGTAAAAGTGCAACCATTATTTTGTTGGAAAACAAAACAGGGTTTCTTTTAAGAGTCATCCACCTTCAAGAAAGCAGAAGATACTTGACTTGGTGCATTCTGATGTATGTGGGCCGATGAAGACAATAACACTTGGAGGGTCTATCTATTTTGTAACCTTTATTGATGATCATTCTAGAAAATTATGGGTTTACACTTTGAAGACCAAAGATCAAGTTTTGAATGTGTTCAAGCAATTTCAAGCTTCTGTTGAAAGAGAAACTGGGAAGAAGTTGAAATGCATTCGATCTGACAATGGTGGTGAGTACTCAGGTCCATTTGATGCTTATTGTAAAGAGCATGGTATAAGACATCAGAAGACTCCTCCGAAGACTCCTCAGTTGAATGGCTTGGCTGAAAGGATGAACAGAATATTGGTTGAAAGAGTTAGGTATTTATTGTCACAATCTGGATTGGCAGAATCCTTTTGGGGTGAAGTTTTGAGCACTATTGTTCATATCTTGAACCGGACACCATGTGTTCCCTTGCAATTTGAAGTGCCAGAGAAGGTATGGTCAGGTAAAGATGTTTCTTATGATCATTTAAGAGTCTTTGGATGTAAAGCTTTTGTTCATATTCCTAAAGATGAGAGATCTAAGCTTGATATAAAGACTAGGCAGTGTATTTTTATTGGCTATGGCATGGATGAGTTTGGTTACAGGTTTTATGATCCTGTTAGCAAGAAGGTGATTCGGAGTAGAGATGTTGTCTTTGTTGAAGACTAAACATTGAAGGATGTTGATAATGTGGAGAAGCCAATGGTTCAGCCTAGTGATGATTTTTCTGACTTGGATATTACTCTCTCTATGCCTATGGTAGAAGATGGTAGAGTTGAAGCTCAAAATAATGAGCATGATACAAGTGCAGGTGAAGATGGAACAGTTGATCCGATACTTGATGAAGTTGGTAATGATGATCAAGATGAAGAACCAGCTTTAGAAATTCCTGCAAATGCACTTAGAAGGTCTACAAGAGAGAGAAAGCCTTCGTCAAGGTATTCTCCACATGAGTTTGTTTTGTTGACTGATGGGGAAGAACATGAATGCTTTGGAGAGGCTGTTGAAGATGAAAGAAAAACTCAATGGCTTGAAGCTATGCAAGAAGAAATGAAGTCATTGCTTGAGAATGATACCTATGAGTTGGTGAAGCTACCGAAGGGTATGCGAATTTTGAAGAACAAATGTGTATTTAGAATCAAGAATGAAGAACACAATTCTAAGCCTCGGTATAAGACTAGATTGGTTGTTAGAGGTTTTAGCCAGAGAAAAGGTGTTAATTATGAGGAGATCTTTTCTCCTGTTGTGAGGATGTCATCCATTCGTGCTGTGCTTGGATTAGCAGCGTCTCTTGATCTGGAGATTGAGCAAATGGATGTGAAGACAACTTTTCTTCATGGTGATTTAGACAAGGAGATCTACATGGAGCAACCGGAGGGCTTTGTTGTTAAAGGAAAGGAAGATTTTGTGTGCAAGCTTAAGAAGAGTCTTTATGGGTTGAAGCAAGCTCCAAAACAGTGGTACAAGAAGTTTGAATCTATTATGGGAAAGCATGGTTACCGTAAGACAACTTCAGATTATTGTGTATTTGTGCAAAAATTTTCTAATGATGATTTTATCATTCTTTTGCTTTATGTGGATGATATTTTGATTGTGGATAAGAATGCTTTGAGGATTAATGAGTTGAAGAAACAGTTGAGCAAGTTCTTTGCTATGAAGGACTTGGGTCCTGCCAAACAAATTTTGGGCATGACTATTACTCGTTATAGAGATTCCAAGAAGCTTTATTTGTCACAGGAGAAGTACATAAAGAAGGTGCTTCAAAGATTTGGCATGAATGATGCCTAATGTATTGCTAGTTCTTTTGCTCCTCATTTTAAGTTGAGCACCAAGCAGTGTCCAACCACTGATGAGGAGAAACAAGCAATGGATGAAATTCCTTATGCCTCAGCTGTTGGAAGCTTGATGTATGCTATGGTGTGTACTAGACCAGACATTGCTCTTGCGGTTGGTACTGTGAGTCGTTTTCTCTCTAATCTAGGTAAAGAATATTGGAATGCTGTTAAATGGATTATGAGATATCTCAAAGGTACAACTAACTTGAGTTTGAGTTTTGGTAGTGAAAAACCTTTGCTAGTTGGCTTTACTGATGCAGACATGGCAGGAGATATTGATTCTCGAAAGTCTACTTCAGGTTATTTGGTCAAGTTTGCAGGGGGAGCTATTTCATGGCAGTCAAAGCTACAAAAGTGTGTTGCATTTTCTACCACAGAGGCAGAGTTTATTGCAGCAACTGAAGCATGTAAAGAGTTGTTGTGGATGAAAAAATTTCTTGCAGCACTTGGTTTTAAGCAAGACCGTTATGTGTTGTTGTGTGATAGCCAAAGTGCTATTCATCTTGCCAAGAATTCTATTTTTCATGCAAGATCTAAACATATTGATGTTAGGTATCACTGGATACGGGATATGTTAGATTCCAAGTTGTTGGAACTTGAGAAAGTTCACATTGATGACAATGGTGCTAATATGATGACAAAAGCATTGTCAAGAGAAAAGTTTGAAACATGTTGTTTGATCGACGGAATGGCGAGAGCCTCCACCTAGTCGAGAAGGGGGAGATTTGCTGAGTATTTTTCTCTCCCTTGTGAGGTCCAAGCTCAGCATTTTGAGGGTGGCTCTTTACACCCATTGTGCCACAACCCTAATCAGATTTTGGGGTCATTGTGAGGGAGAGAGAATAGCCACCAAGTGAGAGAGAAGAGGAAAAAACAGAATTTTCGTTTTTATCCAAAGTAGTAAATTTAAAATGTCAGTTTCTCATTCGTTCTGGTCGGTGGAGATGTTGATTGGAGGTTTGAAGTGGGAGAAATTGGCTTCGCAAGAGAGAAATTAGGTTTTCCTTTTTACACAGAGCAGCAATCTTTGAACGGCGATTTCTCATTCTTTCACCATTGGATCGACGTGAAATTTGGACTGTAGATTCTTCACATTTTGTTCTTTATTATGAACGGTGAAGATTTTAATTAGAGGTCTTTAGAGGGAGAAATTGGCTTCGACAGCAGCTCTATTTTTTTGGGTATATTTCATCTTCTTGCTTCTCATTTGAAAGCTTTGGTACTTTGATGTTTTGGCTGGTTATATGCATATTTTTGTGCTTTGTTTGAGACTCTCTTGTACTTCATTTGATTATAGTAGAGCTATTTTATTGGTCTGGACGACCCGTGGTTTTTACCTCTCACATTGAGAGGGTTTTTCACGTTAAAATCTTGGTGTGTTCTTGTTATTGCTTTACTTGCTATATTTGTTTATTATAGTTGCTGCCATATTATGTTGTGAGTGCTTCTATATTATTTTTGTGTTGGATATTTGTATCGTTTTCGCTGCTAGACTCTTTCAGATTGTACTAAACCTTTATTTAGGACTTGATGTATGTGTTTTTTATTTTTCACTTCGAGAGATTTTTTATATTAAAATTTTAGAGTGTATGTATTATTCTTATCTCTCAGTTTTTTAGATTTGTTTTGTTTGTATAATTTTTAACTATATTATTGTCGATTACTACTGACATTTTAATTCGGTGTAGTATTGTTGGTTTTCTTATTCATATAAAAAATTATAAAAATATTATTTGTACACTAAAATTAGTCATTAAAATCAGTTATTAATATATTTGTATATAAATATATGTATGTACGAGATGTCTCTGGTACGGTTTGAAGGGTGGATCGGGAACCCGCGAACCTGAGCTGAAGCCGGGTTGCCTGACTGGAGCAATGGGGGGAGGTACCTGCAAAGACACTCCGACGCTCAAGTCAGAATGGATCTAAGAGGTAGAAGGTGTGAGGAATGAATGAATACCTGGAGGGACTTGGGTCCTCCTTTTATAGGTATTTGGTGAGCATCTTATCTTATCTTATTTGGCTAAGATAAGGGAGATATTTGAATTTGAAAGTCGGTTAGGAGTTCTAGAGGGCCGGTTTCGAGCCTTCTGGAAGATGGAGGCGGGTCGGACCCGAGAAACCGGGTTCGAGTTTAGTCGTGGGTCTGGGATCCGTGGGCCGGATCCGTAACAATTGCCCCCGCAGCGGGAGAGCAAACAAGGTCAGTCTGTCGCTGGAAGGTGTGGTATTTGACTGCGGGCTGGGTCTTTAGTTTTTCTTGGGTGTTCGTTTGATTCTCCGTCGCGAGATCGGTGTCTCGGCCTTGGCTTTTGCTGGAAGGTTCGTCTGACCGTTTTGGTTTGACGTGACTCTTCCGAGCCTACTGCGTCTGTTGCGTTCTTCGAGGCGTGCTTTATTAGCTTCTATTTTCGAGGGGGGTGTTTAATGCGAGGGAGCATTTTCCTCTTTTGCCCCTACGAGCCTTACCTTGTTTTTAGGGTTATTTGTGTATTTTCGCCCCCCTTCTTCTGTAACCGTTTTGGCCTTTTAATTCCCTCGTTTGTTTTGTTTTTTTCTTTTTTCGTTCTTTTGAAGAAATCTTCTCTTCTCTCTGTGTCACTGTTCTCTGGTGCTTTTTTGCCGCTTCTGCTTCTCAAGCTTCCCCAGGATCTTTTTCTCTGTTTCCAGGTTGGTGTGCTTCTTTTTTGTTTTGTGCTATGCCTATTTTGTATTTGCCATGCGTTGTACTTTGTTATTTTATTGCTGCATTGTGTTTTCTGCGGTGGTATTTTAAGTTTTGGAGGGGGGCTGAGTGTGGTTGTGTTTGGTTAGTAGTGGCGGTGCACCACCGTGTTGGTTTTGGCAGTAGCGGTAGGTTTCTGTTCTTGCTTCTACGTAGGGTTGGTAGGCTGATGGTGGTGCTCCTCCCTGTTTTAGGTATGCATCGGCGGAGAAATGAGGGTGTTGGTGCTCCCGTGGCTCCCTCCAGGGGCGTCCCCGCTCGCTACACTTGGGTGACTAGCGATGTGTGGGGCGTTCCGTCACGGATGACGGAGGCCGATCTTCAACGCCTCCGTGATCAGGGGGCGATTTGTGGTGGCGGTGAGATGGAGCGGCAGTACGAGCTTGCCCTTCCAGATGCCGACGAGCGTGTCTGTTATTTAAATCTTCATTCGCCCACTGTTCCGGACTGGATGTGGGTTTACGAGTCGATGTTTACACGGCTCGGCGTGCGGTTTCCTTTCTCGCCGTTTGTTCAGAATTTGCTGAGTCGGTGTTCCGTGGCGCCGTCTCAGCTTCATGCGAATAGTTGGGCTGCCGTGCGGTCTTTTGAGTTGGTGTGCCGGTATCTCGACCTTTCGGCTTCTGTTCCTGTTTTTCTTTTTCTTTTCTTATGCACTCTCCCGACTAAAGAAGGGAAGCATAAGAAGGGATACATGTCATTCCGTGCTCAGCCTCATCGCTGAATTTTTGGGTTGTTTGAGGATTCCTTTCACGGTTTCAAAAGGGAGTATTTTAAGGTGCGTCCCGTTCAGGGGCATCATCCGTTTTGGTTGTCGCCGGAAGGCGTCCGCCGGTTTCTGACGTACTGGAATTTCCGTGCTGGCCCGTCGGTTTTGACTAAGTTCACCTATGATGGCTTGTCCCAGGAGGATAAGGATGTCGCCAACATTTTGTGGCATTTGTTTGGCGAGCGTCCGTTGAATCCTCGGGATGTCATGGGGGACCCTGAGGCTTGTTGGGCGTATATCGGTGTGTGCTCTATCTCTTTCCTGATTTTTTGTTTCGTTTTTCCCGAGTTTGTAACTTGATTTTTCTTTGGTTTCTTTCAGTTGAGATGGCTGGTGGGCTGACTTCTTTGGCTAGGTTGAAGGCCGCGATGGGTCGGGAGGAGGGATCTTCGTCTCCTTCTACCCCTGTCTATCCTGCCGTGGATTCTCAGCCGGTTTCTCAGGAGGTGGTTTCCTCGGGTGCGCGGGCCGATGCTCAAGTTTCTCCTGGTCCTGCGAACTCTCCTGAAGTCGTCGTGGTGACGGCTGCTGAGGCTTCTCAGAAGAGAAAAAGGCCTGAAGACCCGAGCAGCGAGACTTTTGAGCAGGAGGGTTTGGTGCCTAGTGTGATGGATTGTCGTTTCGATGCCCCGGGTTTTATTGATCAACACTTGATGCCTGGTACGGAGCCGTTTTTTGATGGTTGCGATGTTTCGTTCTAGGCCAAGTCGGTGTACCGTGCCCTCCTTCGGTCTGCTGTCGTTGTTCGGAAGGCTGAGCCCGTGATGGCTCAAGTTGGTTTGCTGGATAAGAAACTTCGTCACTCTCAGGCTGAAATGGTTAAGCTGAAGGAGAAGCTTGAGACTGTCGAGATTGCGAGGGAGAAGGCAGTGAAGTCTTCTGAGGAGGCTGGGGCAGAGATTTCCGGCTTTCCGAGGTTGAGACTTCACTTGTTTCTCAGCTGGGTGAGGAGCGGCAGAAGGCTTCTGATGCGGGTTCCCAGGCTGCCGTGCTTCTTGGTGAGACGGAGGCTTTGAAGGCCGAGGTTGCTGCCTTGAAGAGGGAGAAAACGGAGCTGTTGGCTGATGCTAAGGATGCGATCGCTGCTACCGAGGAGACGATGAAGGCACAGGCCCTGGTGCTGGCTCCGGGCGTGGACGTGTCCGTGATGGGAGCGTTCAAGACCGTTCGTGATGGCCGGATAGTCGACCTCGAGTAGCTTTATCTCTTTGTAATTTTGTATTTTTGTCTTGAGACTTGGTTTTGTTTTTTGGATATTTTGGTTTGGCCGTGGGCCGTGTAACCGTGACTTTGTGATTCCGAATTCGTTAAATGACTTTTTCGGCCGTTCGGGCCTTTTTGTATATTCCGTTTAAGACTGTTCCGTTTTTTAGTATATTTCATTCCGTTTGGGATGAGCGGACCGTCGTGTGGTCGTATTTTCATGGATATCCGTGTGTCGGGCCTGAGGGGTGATCGGTCCCCTAGTCGTGGCCGTAATTTTGTTCCGTTATTTGGGACATTTTAAAATTGAAGAATTTAGGGATAGCCTTTTAATGAAATTTTATTGATGGGTGGGCCTCGTTAAAACCCTCCGTCTTTGGGGGGAAAGAGTACCCGGGATTGATACTTAAGCAATTTTCAAGAGTTTGTAAAATGGGAAGATAAGCAAATTTGTAAAATGGGAAGATACATAAACAAGTAAGAAGAGGTGACCTAGTTAGGTCGGCCTAGGTGTAGTATCGCCGTAAATTTGCGGCATTCCAGGTCCTTGGGACTTCGTCGCCGTTAAGCCGTTCGAGTTTGTATGCTCCTTTTCCGATTACCGCCTTGATTCTGTATGGTCCTTCCCAGTTGGGGGTGAGTTTCCCTTCTCCTGGGGCGGGGGACCGATGTCGTTTCGTTGTAGGACGAGGTCGTCGGCCGCAAATTCCCGTCGGACGACGCCATGGTTGAATCTTAAGCTGATTCTCTGTTTTAGGGCTATCTCTTTGATGTGAGCTATGCTTCTTTCCTCGTCAATGAGGTCTCGTTCTGCTTCCTCGTCGTTACCGCCGACCGTTTTTCTGGGGCTTGGGTCTCTGATTTCTACCGGGATGACCGCCTCCACGCCGTATGTTAGTCGGAAGGGAGTTTCTCTCGTGGTCGTTTGCGGTGTGGTTCGGTATGACCATAGGACCGATCCGAGCTCGTCGGCCCATAGTCCTTTGGCTTCGTCGAGCCGTTTCTTGAGTCCTTTGATGATTATTTTATTTGCGGATTCCACCTGTCCGTTTGTTTGGGGGTGTTCTACCGAGCTGAAACGGTGAGATACGCGTAGTCCTTCTAAGAATTCTCTGAACTTTTTGTCGGCAAATTGGGTTCCATTGTCCGAGATAACGATCTCGGGGATCCCGAATCGGGTGATGATCTGTCGCCAGAGGAATTTACGGCATTGGGCTGCCGTTATGGAGGCTAGGGGTTCGGCTTCGATCCACTTGGTGTAGTAGTCTATGGCGACGATGAGGTACCAGAGTTGACCGGGTGCCGTAGGGAAGGGTTCGACGAGGTCGATCCCCCAGGTGCCAAATGGCTGTTCTGCCGATATGATGCTGAGCTGGTGTGGTGCGGCTTGGTGGATATTGGCGTGCCTTTGGCATTTGTCGCAGCTTTTAACTATTTGTATGGAATCCCGGATAACCGTGGGCCAGAAGTAGCCTGCTCTAATGACTTTTTGGGCTAATGTTTTTCCTCCGACGTGGTGGCCGCAGCAACCTTCGTGGATTTCACAGAGTATGTACTCCGTGTTCTCGGGTTCGACGCATTTGAGTAGGGGTTGCGAGAATCCACGTTTGTATAGCTGTCCTGTGACAACGGTATAGTTGGCGGCTTCCCATTTTATTCGTTTACCCTCTTTGGGATCCGACAACAGTGTTCCGTCAAGGAGGTACTGTAGGATAGGGTAGGTCCAAGATCCTTGGTTCGAGAGTGTTAGATGAGCGTTGGTTGTCGTTGACACAGAGGGTGACTTGACGACTTCCTGGATAAGCGATTTATTACCGTGTCCTGGTTTGGTACTGGCTAGTTTGGAAAGTAGGTCTGCCCTGGCGTTTCGTTCCCTAGGGACATGCTGTATGGTAACTCGCTCGAATCCTTCTTTTAGTTTGTTTACCTTAGCGAGGTACTGTTGGAGTAGGGGATCTCGTGTCTGGTAGTCTCCGTTGATTTGGGAGCTGACTACCTGTGAGTCGGTATTTACCTCTAGGACCTTTGCTCCGACTTCCCGAGCTAGGGCTAGGCCTGCCAGGAGGGCCTCGTATTCTGCCTGGTTGTTTGAGACTGGGAATTTATATCGTACTGATTGTTCGATTACGACTCCGTTCTGACTTTCGAGAATGACTCCGGCACCTCCAAAGGTGACGTTTGACGAGCCGTCAACATGTAGTTTCCACGATTCGGGGGTGGAGTTTCCTGGGGTCATCTCGGCGATAAAGTCGGCCATGGCCTGTGCTTTGATCGCGTACCGGGGTTCGAACTTGATTTCGAATTGAGATAGTTCGATGGACCATGCTAACATTCTTCCCGCAAGGTCGGGTTTTTGTAGTACTTGTTTGACCGCCTGGTCGGTTTGGACCGTCAAGGGGTGGGCCTGGAAGTATTGTCGCAGGCGTCGGGAGGCCGTGAGGAGTGTAAAAGCTAATTTTTCTAGTCGTGAGTAGCGAGTTTCCGCTTCTTGCAAGACTTTGCTTATGAAGTAGATAGGTTCTTGTTCCTTTTTCATGTTTTCACGGATGAGTGCTGCTGCGAGTGCCTCTTCCGTAATGGAGAGGTACAGGTAGAGTGTTTCCCTGTTTGGGGTTTGGCAAGGATTGGTGGTTCCGCTAGGACTTTCTTGAAATGCTGGAATGCTTCTTCGCACTCCGTCTCTCATTTAAAAGGGGCTCCTTTTTTCATTAGTTTGAAGAAAGGGATCGCTTTTTGAGCCGATGCCCCGAGAAAGTATGATAACGCCGTCAATCGGCCGGTGAGCTTTTGGATGTCTTTGAGGTTTTTTGGGCTCGTCATTTCGAGGACGGCGCAACATTTCTCCGGGTTTGCTTCAACTCCGCGCTGCGTGATCATAAAGCCGAGGAACTTCCCTGCCTCCATCCCGAAGGCACATTTTGCCGGGTTGAGTTGCATTTGGTGCTTTCGTAGGGTGTTCATTATGACCTTGAGGTCGTCGGTGAGTTATTCGTCGGATTCAGTTTTAGCGAACATGTCATCTATGTAGACTTCTAGTTTGCTTCCGGACAGGTTTTGAAATATCTTGTTGACGAGTCTTTGATAGGTGGCTCCAGCGTTTTTCAGGCCGAAGGGCATCACTGTGTAGCAGTATGTCCCGTCTGGGGTGATGAACGCTGTTTTTTCTTCGTCTGGTCAGTGCATCGAAATCTGGTTGTAGCCAGAATATGCGTCCATGAAGCTGAGGTATCGGTGGCCGGATGCGGCATCTACTAATCCGTCAATGTTTGGTAGGGGAAAGGCGTCCTTCGGGCAGGCTTTGTTGAGGTCCGTGTAGTCGACGCACATTCGCCATTTCCCGTTAGATTTTTTCACTAGCACGACGTTTGCTAACCAGGTCGTGTAGGGGAGTTCCCTGATGAAGTTGGCTTCGAGTAGGGCTTTGACTTGCTTCTTGACCTCGGCGGCTCGGTCTGGCGACATTTTTCGCCTCCTTTGTGCCACTGGTTTAGCTTTGGGGTCCACGGGTAGCCGGTGGGACATTAGGTCGGGGCTTATTCCCGGCATGTCGGCTGGTGTAAATGCGAACAAATCTCTGTTTTGCTTCAAGAGTTGGGAGAGTTCTTCTTTGAGATCATATGGGAGGTTCCTATTAATGAAGGTGTATTCCTCTTTGCTTGGCCCTATTTGTAGCTTTTCCATGTCTCCTTCTGGCTCTGGCCTGGGTTGGCCGTCTTTCCGAGCATCCAGGTCGGCTAGGAATACCCCGGCCGCGTCTCGGGATTTCTTTCTTAGGGCTAGGCTGGTGTTGTCGCATTTGGCTGCGACTTCTCGGTCCCCGTGGATGGTACTGACGGAGCCGTCGTCGGTTCTAAACTTCATGAGGAGGTATTTGGTAAAGATGACTGCGGAGAAGTCATTGATTGTTTTTCTTCCGAGAATCACGTTATAGGCTGTGGATAGGGGTGGAAAAAGGCCAGGCGTCCTGCCAGGGGCCTGTAGCCTGGCCTGTGTTTGGCCTGGCCTGGCCTGGCCTGTTATAAAATAGGCACAGGCCCAGGCTCTTTTAAAAGCCTTAATATGTTAATAGGCCAGGCCCAGGCTCGTTAATTAGCCTTATTGGCCTGTCAGGCCTGCCTGGGCCTGTTAAAATATAATTAAATATATAAATAATTATTTATTATAACAAAATTATGAGATATTTTAAATCTATTATATTTTATTATAAATATTTTTGTATATTTTAAATACATTAAAAGTTTAAAATTTTTTTATAAATATTAAATATATGACATATTACATATAAATATTTTTATTAAAAAAGAATTTATTTAAATAATATTTTTATTTTTGTAAAAAAAAAAATAGGCCTTTTAACAGGCTTCAAGCCAGGCCAGGCTGAATAACAGGCCAGGCCTAGTACCTTATAAAGAGCCTATAACAGGCTGCAGGCCAGGCTCAGGCCAATTAATTGTATGACAAGCCAGGCCTGTTAAGAGCAAAGCCTGGCCTGGCCTGGCCTGTTTCCACCCCTAGCTGTGGAGTCTTTTAGGACTACGAATTTGGATAAGATTGTCTTCTTTTGGTTGCTTGTTCCTATGGTGATGGGAAGGGTGATCGAGCCATCTGGTTTGAGAAAGTTGTCTCCGAGTCCCGTGACACCGTTGCGGTGTGTTTGGAGGTTGTCGTTGTGGAGCCCGAGCTTATCGAAGGCTCCTCGGAAGAGGATGTTCGAGTCTGCCCCGATGTCTACTAGTATCCTTCGTACTAGTCCTGTTCCGATTCTAGCCGAGATGACGAAGGGGGCATCTTCGGCCGAGGTGCCGTGCTGGCAATCCTCTGGTAAGAAGGTTATCGTGTTGTCGGCCGTAATGGTTGGAGTTTGGTTTCTGACCGCCATTACTTTGAGATCTTTTTTCATTGTTAGTTTCGACTTGCTCGATATGTCCTTGCCCGTGATGACGTTTACAATGATGGTCGGGTCGTCTTCTGGGCTTTCCCTGGGGGGTTGCCTTTGGGTTCTCGGGTTACGCCCGTCTTTTTCCGGCAACCTGTCTCTTTCCGCACGTCTTGGTTCTCTGATGATTTTGGTAAATTCTGGGAGTTTGCCGTCTCGTATGGCTTGTTCGAGGGCGTCTTTAAGGTCAAAACAATCTTGTGTTTTGTGACCGTAACCTCGGTGGTAGTCGTAGTAGAGGGTTTTGTTGCCTCCCGTCCTTTCTTTGAGTTGTCGGGCTTTCGGAATGATGCCTCGATCTGCTATTTGGTGGTATATTTCAGTAATTGGTGCTGTCAGGGCGTGTAATTAGAGAATTTGCCAATTCTTGGTGGTCGGTTTGTATTTGTCGGTCTGGGGTGGTCCCTTTGATTCTCTTTGGGTGGTGGATTTTGGCGAGAAGCCGAGTTGCTGTGTTGGGTGTTGCTGTGTTGCCGTTTGTTGGCGGCGACAACCTGGCTAACTTCTTCGTCATTGATGTAATCTTTGGCGACATTCTGGATCTCGTGCATGGTCCATACTGGTTTAGTGGTGAGGTGTTTGCGAAAATCTTCGTTCATGAGTTCGTTGGTTAAACAAAGGCTTGCGACGGAATCCGTGAGTCCGTCGACCGTCAGGCATTCGTCGTTGAAGCAGTCGAGGTATTTCCTTGTGGATTCTTCTTGTTTTTGCGTGACCCCTAGCAAGCTGATGGGGTGTTTGGCTTTGGTGATTCTAGTTGTGAACTGGGCCATGAACTTTCGTGCTATATCGTGGAAATTGGCTATGGATCCGTTTGGGAGGGCGTTGAACCATTTGATTGCCGGTCCTACGAGGGTTACCGGGAAGGCTCTGCATCGGACTGCGTCGGCCGCTCCTTCTAGGTTCATCCTGGCCTCGAAGGCCGTTAGATGTTCCTGGGGGTCTTTGGTCCCATCGTACTTCATGTCGGTAGGTTTGTCGAAACCTTTGGGGAGTTTTGCTCTTAAGATTCTCTCTGTGAAGGGTGTAGCTCCCATTATTGTGTGGTCGTTTCTTGTGCGCTTGGTATTTCGGTACCTCCGATCTTCGTCTGAGTCGTGTTGACGGCTTAGATCTCGGGAGGCGCTACGGTTGTGTTTCTTGTTGTATCGTCGTTCCGGCGATTTTTCGTGAGCGTGGTCGCGTGAGGCGCTGCGACCGTCTCTCCTATTGTGTCGTCGGGTTGGTGACCTACTGTGGCGAGATCTTGATCTGGAAGTTGCCTGGCTTCCGCGTTCATTGTTGTGTTTTTCTCTATTAGTCAGTTTGCCTTCGAGCTCCTGGACCCGGAGGCAGAGATCTTGGATGATCTGTGCCGCTTTGTCCTTGGCTTTCTCAGGATGTCGTTGGTCCGTGACGACGTGGTCGTTCGTGTGGTGGACAGTACTTGCTATTCTTGCTTGGTTTGTGACCTCCCGGTGTTCTGCGGTTGGGTTAAGCGATTGGGAGTCATCCTGGCTTGAGGGGGTTTCCTCCAGGACGTCCCCCATCCGGCTCGGCTGGCGCAAGGTCCCCACAAACGGCGCCAATGTACGAGATGTCTCTGGTACGGTTTGAAGGGTGGATCGGAAACCCGCGAACCTGAGCTGAAGCCGGGTTGCCTGACTGGAGCAATGGGGGGAGGTACCTGCAAAGACACTCCGACGCTCAAGTCAGAATGGATCTAAGAGGTAGAAGGTATGAGGAATGAATGAATACCTGGAGGGACTTGGGTCCTCCTTTTATAGGTGTTTGGTGAGCATCTTATTTTATCTTATTTGGCTAAGATAAGGGAGATATTTGGATTTGAAAGTCGGTTAGGAGTTCTAGAGGGCCGGTTTCGGGGCTTCCGGAAGATGGAGGCGGGTCGGACCCGAGAAACCGGATTCGGATTTAGTCGTGGGTCCAGGATCCGGATCCTGGACTGGATCCGTAACAATGTATAATTTAATTTATTTTTAATATGTATTTATATTACACTATTACAGTATGTATTTTATACTAGTAGTTAACTTTAATAACTAATTTTAGTGTTAATCCAAAAAAATTATTATTATTGTAGCAAAGGTCAGAAATATTCACACGTCATGTCAAACAAATTATTAAATTAAGGATAATTTTAGGATCACTATATTATGGTAGCTATAATAATTATAATATTTAAAAAAAATAAAAAATATAATTTTAATTTTTAAAACATTTGTATAATTATCATAATTACTATAAATATAGATATATTAAAATTCACCTTAAATTAATTGAAATTAAAGATGCGCAAACTTATATATAAATTTATGGCGCAAGATACATCCAATTGGAGAAGCAAACAAACTATTTCCTTTGATAGATAAGTTATGAATTCCAAAAAACAGGGAATCCAAACAAACTACTTCTTTATTCTAATATTATAAACGAGTATCTTTAATTAAGGTAGATATATGTATGTTAAAATTTTAAAAGTGGTAATAGTTTATTGCAAATGATCAATATACACACATATTTTTATAAAAATATGCCACTTTTAAAACCTGAACAAATTATTTTAAGATACTCGTTAGTAGCAAAGATTTTTTTTTTTTTTCTGTCTCCAATTATTATTATTTTGATGGAAATAGAGTAAAAAGGTGGAGATGGGAAGATCAACATTGGAAGAAGCAGAAGCAAGTTGTTTGAGAATGATCACAGGCACCAAAAAGTGCACTCTCAGCGACTATGCATTGTCTTATGCAACCTTCCAACTCACAAGGCCCTGACCATGTTGTGCTCACCTTTGGACATGCATCTGCTTCTGCAAATTCCACTGAAAATAAAATAACAAAACAAATTCAAAAACAACAATCAATAATCAATAAGACAGATATATATATAATAATTAAATGATACTTAATCCTCTTTAACATGATATAACGTAGGTTTAATTACTTTGTTGGCTCTTATAATTTTACTAAATTTTTAATTAAGTTATTATATATTTTTTTAATTGGGTCTCTATACTATTTTTAATTTTATAATTTGGTCCTTCATAATGTAAAAAATATTAAAGTTAAATGAATGTTTCTTCGCAAATTAAAGATATTTATAATTAAAAATCTAATTAGATATTTGATCACATATATTTTAGAAGAAATATTCTATTAATTTTAATATTTTTTATATAAAAAATTTTTATAAAATTAAAATAATATAAAAATTCAATTAAAAAAATATATAATGACCAAATTAAAAGTTTAATAAAATTTTAATACGAACAGAATTATTAAACCTATAATATATCTACAAACAAAATCCCCTAAGTAGTTGTTCTGTCTAGTTATACTTTGTTAGAGGCTAATTAGAGTTGATGACGAGGTGAATCATCTATACTTTTATACTTATATTCAAAGAGTATATATATATACTTTGGTTGGTTTTTCTAAATAAACTTTACATCTTAACTAATATATATCACATTCGTTATCTTTTTCATGCATTAATAACAAAACAAAAAAGTGGATATATATAACGTGGATACGATTTTATTGTTAAATTTAAAAAATTTATAATAAAGAGACGAAAATGTTTGAGAAACAATAAAAATTAATCCAATATATTTTTTTATTTTGTACTCTTCAATTATTATTGAAATAAATGAATAATTTTAGATGTAATAAACATATATTTATAGATGTTATACATATAAATTATTGATGTTAAATTAAATAAGATAACTTTAAGTTATTATTTTCCTAACATTACTCTTTTTGAAATATATATAAAATCTATTACATATATAACGATAAACTTTCACTACATTTAATTATTATTTATATATATAAAAAACTACTAACTTTTTTTTTTTTGCTTAATAACAATTGAATTTTAATTGAGTTAATGTACTAATAATCTACTAGTAATAATAAAAGAGGTTTGCATATAAAAGAGTATTTTATGTAAAAAAGATTCCACCAGTATATTATGTGATTATTTACGTATATCATCATATAAATAAAATAGCGGAGAATATAATAAGAATAGAAATAAAGTATATGATAAGAAATTAAAAGTTTGAGTTTGTGTTGTACCCCATGAGGAAAAAAGGAGAACCGCAATGCAGAGAAAGTAAAAGATAGTGAAAATTATTTTACGAGAAGAGGAATAATAAGAAGCCATATTTGGTTAAATGTAAGTGTAAGTGACACTACGCTTATATATAGCATGGCATGGAATGAGATTATTAAAAGATAATGTTCCATGATTCCAACAACAACAATATGGACAGTTTTCACGTCACAGAAAAGAAAAGAATATGGGGATAATAGCGAGAAAATTTATGGATACCTGATATCTATGTCTAAGTTGATTTAACTTGGTGCAAGTATATAGCCGTATATGTATATTCCATTCTTTGGAGGCATCGTATGTCGGTATGTGCTTGCTACAAGAAAAAAGTTTCACAATAATGATATCAATTAATTTGACTCTTATATATCTATTATTTATTAGTTACATGCATGAACTTATATGAACTAGGGATGACAACGTGGAGGGAGATGTCTCCTTGCTTTTCATCTCTGTCTTTAAATTTGTTTTTTATTTTCATTTTCAATTCCTGTTGTGGGGTAATATTCTCTTTATTTCTATTTTCCACAGTTTTATTCTCTACAGAATTTCATTCCATGACTGATCATTAATTTTTATAGGGATAAAGCTGTAAGTATCCATCCTATATTAAAATAATAAGATTTTATACAAAAATACTAAACGGCAAACGACAACTTCTTTTAAACCGACGCGATGGAAGGACGCAATAACGAGGCATAAGAGTTGACGAGGTGGAAAACATGGCAGTGAAAAAAAGAATGGATGAACACGACGGCAGAGTTGCAAAAAGAAGAATGGATCACCCTCAAAGAGGAAAAAGAATGCTGCTAATAGAGAGAATGGCGTGTTGAGGGTTGACGGTGCGGTGAGAGGGTGACGGTGCAGTGAAAAGGGAGAGTGGCGAAGAGACCAGGTAGCTGCAGAGAGATTAGATAGAGTATGAATGGACTAAAAATCTTTGAATTGAAAAGTTATACAAACAAAAATTAAAAATTTAAAGTTTCTCTTTCTATATATATAGCATATGAAATGATTAAAAATCATATATAAAAATAAATAAATTATTAAAGACAATTAAATAAATTTATAAATTTTAAAAATTATTAGAGATCAGATGGGACGAAAATTCTTGCTCAAATCCCATGCCTGTCTCAAAAAAATTTTGCTCCCGTCTATCCCTATAAAAAAATTTTACACAATCAGATTTTCCTTCATAATGATTCTCGCATTTCAAAAAATTTTGCTATCTCTAATATAAACATCAAGTAATAAATATTATTAATCCTTAAATTAATCGAAAATTTTGAATGAAATAAAAAACTGTTATTTACAACGTATGATGACAACACAGCGCCTAAGTACACTTTATGTTATTTTTTTAATATTATTTTTTTTTTCTTCTTCATATTTTCTTTGATCTGTTTTAAATAAAAAGAGAGCAAAATCAACAAAAGCATTCTTAGAAGCTCATATAAACCAACTACACCAGAACACTAACGGAAACAAATAAAAACAAAAAAGTAAAAATTTACGTACATTTATCTTTATTTTTATATAAAGTTGATAATTAAAAATTATTAGATGATAATTTAATCAAATTGTTAGACGATAATTTAGTTAAATTTATCAAATTATCTAATAGTTCTTAAATATCAATTTTATACGATGACAAGAACTTTTATCTAAACAAAAACTACACACTATATATCTCTTTCTCTTATCATCTTTTCTTATTTTCATAAAACCTCCGCTAATAAACATTTTAGAGTGCTGAGAATTTAAATCTTGCTTTGTGTATACAATTATTTAATAGTCACTGATAAATTAGTAAGAGAAGTATTAGGGGGCTAACAGATTTTGTGATTTGTAGCTATCAATTAACGATTATTAGTATTTTTAATGGTGTGAGATTACATCAAATGGTATGAAATTACTCACTTTTTTTTGCTGGCCAAATTTTAATAAAAATACTAATCCCCTAAAATTTCTTAATTAGTAATAGACCATCCTAATTAGAGAATAACCTAAGGAGCGAGGAAAAAAAGTGACGTTTGGACAATTGGTTCCCCATGAGGTGTGACAAAACAATTTTGTGGAGATTTCCAACCATTGGCAGAATAACCCCTTGCTACACCAAATACTATGGCAGTTGTGTTTTTTGGCTATTTCTAATAATCGCCATTGGGTAGTTTGGAAAATGTCACTTATATTAGTGACTGTTTGTAATCGCCTCAAAGTAGTGTTTCCGCGTCGCTTTTATAATTGCCGCAATATCTCATCATGATGGGTCATCTGCTGTTTGATGCAGTTTCTTTGACCGTCGCTACTTTATTTTTGTTTTCCTTTAAATTATTGTTATTGGTTTGTTAATTAGACATTTTCAAAATTTTATTATGTTTTGCTCAAATAATCCAAATTGATAATCAAACGACACACTTTTAAGGCTATTCAAAACATGAATATGATATCATTAAAGAATTTAAAAATTCAATTACTAGGTATCCTGAGCTCTTGAAATAATAGTAAGTGCAACTTCAATTAGTACAAACATGATATATTTGCAATATAGTTTTAATTGTGGCTCTTGTTAATGTCTTTATGTTCTTACTGTCAGAATAAACACAATATTTTTATTTAGAGGAGTGATAGGGGTCAGCAATTTTTGTGATTTGTAGCCATCAAATAGCCATCAATGATGATTTTTAATGGTGTGAGATTTCATCTAATGGCTTATTTTTCTTTGCTGGTTACATGCTGGCCAGAATTTAATAAAGTTGTTGGTCCTCTAAACTTTTCCTTTTATCTATATCTCATAAGTCAAACATGATTTTATGTCTCTGTATTTTTATTTCAGTGTCCCATGCCTGAAAACAAATGCAATTTAAATAATCAATTAGTACCATTATATTATTGTAGTTGCACCTGAAAAGTATAAACAATCAAACACATATATACCTACACAATCCATCAATTATAGCTCCAAGTTTTTCAGATTAATTTTTAGGGTTAAGGACAAATTAAATAAGAGAAGAAAGGACTTCCTTGATACAATGTAAAGAACATCTTGTCAAAATATTGATCAAAACTTCTTCTTATAGGATCTGCACCGATGAGGAGGGTCGAGATTCGGGAGTGTACATTCGAACTCTCAAGATTAGGGCAGCTAAAAAAATTGGTTTAACTAAACTAAACTGAAATTGTTTTAAGGAAACTAATTTTTTAAATAAAATAATTAAACTAAAACTATAATTTTTATAGAAATCAGCTTATTAAAAAACATTTTTTTATGGTTTGGTTTAGATTAAAACCAAAAAAACTGACTTCTAATTTGAATGGTTCTTTCAAATGATTATTGTATATCGTTTTTGAAGTTCTCAAGATATTACTCGTGTCTGCTGAAGAAATTGATTGACTTAAAGGATCCCTGGCGATGTCCCCTCTAAATTTTGATGACTTCTTATAAAATTATACACAAAGTTTAGTTTAATCTCTCTATCTTAAATTATTTTTTTAGTTTTATTTTATTATAAAATTAATTTTTAGCTCTTTCCTAATATTTTATCTAACTTACTTTAGAAGAAGGATTGTTGGATTTTCTAGCAACTTTTTCCGGTTTCATATGATGATCCCATCACTTGTTAGGGGTGTTCATGGATCGGATCCGATCCGTATATTCGCGGTATTTATCCGAATCTGATCCGAAAATTGCGGATATGGATCCAATCCACAAGGCTTTTGAATCGGATCAGATCGGATCCGCACACTGATCGGATCGGATTGCAGATTTTGTGTTGGTATCCGCATATCTGCGTATCCGCAAAAATAAAGAAATAAATAAGTAAATATTCTTTTTATGTTTTATTTCAACTAATAATTATCATATATGTTGCATTATTTTAATTTATTATTTAAAAAAAAGTATGTTTAATATTATTTTAAGAGTAAACATATTTAAAAGAATAGAAAAATAAATTTTATTGATATTTTTTAATAAAAATAAGCTTTTAAAAATGTTTTTTGTGTTTTGCAAATATATCTGATATCCGATCCGATCCGATCTGCAAATGTGTGGATCGGATCCAACCTTAAAAGCTGCGGATATTAGATCCGATCCGATGATTTTAGTGCGGATCAGATCAAAATTTTGGCCATATCCAATCCAATCCGCATGCACCCCTATCACCTGTTGGTAATTCTCACAAGGCTAGCAGGTATAATACACCACACACATATGGCATAAACATATATAGTGAAATTCTTATATTATATTTTATTGGAGTATTGGAGATCAGATTTCATAAGAGTATAATTCAAATTTTAAATCATTTAAAATAATTTGTTGCAATTTTAATTCAATTTCTAAAAATACAATACTCCTACTCAAGATCAATCATTTGTGGTAGAATATTATTACTCTTGCAAATTAAATAACTTTTTTTTCATCAGTACAAGAAATGAAACTATTTCAAGGTCTCCTTTATTGAATGAAACTCAAACTAAGATACAAATCTCCAGATATACAAGAGATCATACAATGAGAGAAACAAATAAATTATTGACTTATTGTAGAGTAATAAGTTTTGGATTTTGTTTTCATTTCATGTTCTTATTGTAATCAATGTTTTGCGAAAAAGATACAGTAAAATTAAAACAAAAGACATATATATGGGTACAGTGACTATATATATAAATATTATTAAAATCATTTTTTTTTTATATTTTGATAGTACTTTTTTTAAGTAACAACGCTATTTTTTGAAAAGTGGTGTTTAACAATAAAAAAAATATTATTTTAATTTTAGTAATATTTTTTAAAATATTATAATTACTGTAGTCACCTTAACGTAATCGTTATAGAACGACCCTACAAATATAAGAGTGAATGAAATGAAAGCAAAAGAACCAAATGAAACATGCATGTGATTATTGTCTCTCATAATTTATTTTAATTAGAAATAGTAATTATTAAAGGTAGAAATGTTATAGTTAGGGACAGTTGTAATAGCAATAACAAGTCAAGCTGTGGCAGGCTCCGAAGACGGCACTTTCAAGCCTTATGCACTGATCTTTGCAGCCTCCGGTGTTTAAACAAGGTCCTGACCATGTTTTACTGGCCTTTGGACACACGTTTGCTTTCGCAAATTGAACTGTCAAAAATAAAAATATAAAAAAAATTAATATTCAGTAATTATATATATGTGAACAAAGATGCATATAATAATGGGTTTGTGTTGTTGTACCCCATGATGAGGAAGAAAGGAGAATCGCAATGCAGAGAAAATAAAATATGCTCAACATTTTACGAGGAATAGAAGAAGCCATTGCTATAATGATTATGAATAAATCTTAAATGATAATACAATGTACTTGCACAGATATATATAGAAGAAAATTGCATAAAATATTTCGCCTCTTGTTTATTTTTTCTCTTTGGTCTGCCATAGCCTATTTGACTTGAACAATATTTGCTATGTTTTTTAATAGATAATTGATCCATAGTTCAAAAAGGGAACACTACTTAAAAGAAAAAAAAAAAAAAGAGAATTAACATTTAATTTACAGATAACAAAAAAAAAAAAAAAAGAATTATCAAGATAACTAAATCAATCTTACAAAAAATATCATTATTGTAAACCAAAAAATATATATATATATATATATCACTACTTGTTAGGTGTTTTTTTTTTTAATTTTCAATATTAAAGAAAAATTGAATATGATGAGACTTGAAGCACGGGTATATTCCATTGCAGTAATCGTAAATAAGTTGTTTACTGTTGTTGCTACAAGAAATGAAAGTTATTGCAGAGGGTCGAACTGGCCGAGGCACTGAGACTTTTTCAAAATACCAAATTGGAAGAAACCACCAAAAGACCCTGCTGCTTTTAATTTTCCTTGTTATTATTTAAAACAATAATGCTGGACCCTACGATAGATTATTACACATGATTTTTTTAATACTTAAAATTAATTGAAGTCTTATAAAAAAAATAATTCAAGTCTACAATCGTTTTTCTTTTTTATTTCTAAATCCAAAATTTAAAGACATCTATCTTGCCACGCGATTATTATACTCTCTTTATTTTTATCAAAGTTTGTAAAATAAAAAACTCTTACCTAGCTCTTACTTCCCAGATAATTCTCATTTATGTTATTTGAAAAATCTAAAATATCTTATCAAAATTCTTCTTATATTCTATACATGATTTCTCTAATTTAATAACTAATTTAGTTGTTTAGTAAATTACAAAGTTACTATCTAAATACCATATTAAATTATCATGCAAGGCAATAAATATTAAATATTAAATATTCAACATAAATTTACTAATATACACACGAACAATAAAGTTACAATAATATACTAGTATTTGTTTAATATTATACCTCAACAAATGTATTCTTGAGAGAAAATTAGTTGAGTAAAATTTAGAAAGTTTAATTTTTTTTTCAATATTTATTATTTTATCAGAGATAGTTGCTACATTTGTCATTATATCGTTTATCCCAAAAATTTAAGTTGATAGAAAAAGATAACATGAAAAGTTATATTTCTATCAATAATCATGTTAAAATCGAAGTTGATTGGGCAGAATAAACTACAAGAGAGAATGCATCGTAGCAAACTTGACGTATAAATTATGAGATACATTACATGTATAGATTGCATTAGAACAATACATGTTCAAGAGAAAATGACATTTTCATTATCATGGATAATAGCTCTCAGAATCGATATCACTATTGTTCAAATGCACATCCACAGTAGAGGGCAAATTAATCACTCAGCTTGCAGACATCAATGAACTTCTGTATTGCATTGTGGTATTGGGTTCCCTGTATAGAGGGCAAAGCACATAATATTCAACTTAGGAAGGTAGCTCACTATATCATCATATAAATGCACATATCTAGAAGAAACATGCTAAGTACACATTAACCCTGCACTAGGAGATATGTAAAAAACTCAAAAAAAAAAAAAAAATAGAGTTTAATTTTGATACACAGTTAGAATAAAGCTTTTTACATGGTCATCAAATCAAATTTATATGTTACGATGACTTTTTAAATAGTGATTTTGAAAATTAGTTATTTTGATGATGTGACAATATACGATTAAATATTTGTGTAAAACTATTTTGCATTATAGGTATATGAAAATTAAATTAAAAAATAAATAAAGAAATAATTAGCTGGTGCCACATTGTTCTATTCTAATGGCATAGCAATAGCAAGTGTGGAAGAAATTCTGCTTCCGTTATTTTTCATTGTCAAACAAACAATTGAAGAACACATCATAATCCTGTTGAGCATATAACAAAAAAATAACGCGTTTGGTTTCTAATATTCCTTCCAATGATATACCCTATATGGGTCTCATGGAATTAATTCCCAGTATCTCAGAATCAAGCACGGAGGCTACGACTTCATAAGAAAAGGGTTCAATGCAAAAACAAGTGCACAAGCAAATGATAAATCAAGGTATGTTGCCAATGTTCCATGACAGGAAAGCATATAGCTCATGTGTCAAAGAGAGGAATGCTGTGTAATAATGCGAATCAAAGATGAATAGTTATGCAATGTTCAATAGCACCATTCACCATGGAAAACAAACTTTACTGGTAAAAAGTACCTCCCAATAAAGTTGGTGACAGTCCATGCACTGCCAGAACTCTATATTCTTGTTAAATAAGCAATTTGGAATTTTTTGAAAACCCTTTGCAGCTTCAATAGCCTCTTCAGTAGACAGTGGCTTTTGTATAAATCTCCCGTTGCATTTTGTACATCTTGACATCAGCTGATCCTCACTAATTTTTAGCTGAAAGGCTTCAATGACCTGAAACAAACTTCGATTTTAGCGTGCTCCACAGCATACAATCAGTTTCTCCAGGAATATATGGGAAAAGTTTCTATCTGATAAGCAATAATGTTGAGCTAAGGATACAACTTCAAAATATGTGGTATAACCTCGATCCTAAAATGAGCACTCTTGCATATCATAATGCTAAAAGTTCACTCTTGCATATCATAATGCTAAAAGTTCACGTACTAAAATTAATAAATAATATTTATTCTACATTAAAATATGTATATTATCAAAAGAATAAATTATCATTTGTACCCATGAAAGATACAGATGCTGACAAATGTACTCGTATAAGAATAAAACAACAATTATAACCACGGAAGATGGTTTCCGTGTGTCAAAAGTACCCTAACGGACCAATTACGTAACCAACGTCCGAGTATTCTTGGCACACGGAGGCCATCTTTGGTGGTTACAATTTCTTTTTTTTCTTATATGAGTACATTTGTCGGCGTTTATATCTTTTATGGGTACAAATGGTAATTTATTCATTATCAAAATCTTTAAGACTTCATATTTAAAATACACATACCTCAAGTAGCTGGTCATTTTTCAGAAGACTCTTCACTTTATATATTTGGTTATTTATTAGATATTCATATCTTAGCAACTTCGCATCTCGTGTCAAAAGTACTCTCTTCTCTCTCTGGGCTTGCTCTATCAACTCCCTGAATATAATTAAAGTTTCATCAGTAAAAATGATATAGGATCAGACCAACTGTTAGAACTCCTAAGGTAAAATCAACAACGAAAGAATAGAGAGAGTAAAGCATACTGTATTTACAACCTTTGTTCAGGCTTCTTTGAATAAGGAATTGCAGCATCCATCCCAACACATCGTAAATGTTTAGCCAAGCCTTCAACCTGAGTAATTTTCCTTGCCAGAATTATATTCAACTTATAAATACCAATAACTAATTCTAAAATTACAACAGCAACCCATTTTTTTCCGGGTAAAAGGTTACAATAAAACATCAAAAGACAAATAATACAAGTCAACAGATAAACCTCATCATATGTTCTTTATTCCACAAGCAATTGGAATTTTATTATATCCATATTGAAGGAGGCATCAAATATTTAAAGTTAAAATGCTTACCATAACATCACAAAGGAACTTTGGATATCCATCCCCTCCTACTGATGGATCCCAAGGTGGGATACCTTGCCAGTCGTCAAATTTTTCCAAATGCTTTACATTGCTAATGCCATTAGTTGATGACCACTTTTTTGCTTTCTTTTTTGAGGTTTTGGGTCTTCTGTCAGACTCCTTTAACAAAATTCTGTCACCATATTTTTTCACAATCTTCAAAAATTCATCTGAAGGTACATTAACCGAACATGATAACCTTTGAATTGTTCTTTCAGCTGAAGGTATCACCTGACCAGCATCAGAACCAATAGTCTCTCGAACAATTGATAAGGCTTCACAAAATTGCATTCCCAGGACATTATCATTCGAATCATGCTTTGCAAAAAGCTCTTTCAGCCCAACATTTTCCTTTGAATTAGACAATGTGGTTGTCTTGAGAAGAAAATCTCCTGTAGTGACAATTTAAAAAACGTGATAAAAAAATTATATGTATAAGCCTCATGGATGGAGAACAGTTCATATTTCTAGAATAAAAATATTATAAATGAATGTATCCAGAGCAATATAATGAAAAAGGTTTCTATACATATAAAGTGGATGGATATAAGAAATAAAAACAGTCATATGAAAGGTCCATATTTGAGAAAAATATATGTGGCCAAATTAGAATATTAATTTGATTTCTGTTAAGTACTTAAGGAAAGTGGGAACTCACACCTTAAAAATCAGCTGTTAAGTGGGAAGAACCACTCTCTTTAAATACAACATCAAGCATCTCATACTATCCCTAACAATTTCTTATTAGTATCTATCATTATAAATCAAGGAATCTTCAATATATCTTTGTATTCCTCTGCCATCTAACTTCAACAACTCTTTCACAATTAAAAATTTGATAGATGATTGTGCTTTGCAAGAATTTGCTTTGTTCTATAATGGAAAATGATGGTCAAGTTGATTATACCGTGAACCGTTGATTCCAGGAATGCTATACAAATCCTGAGTATTTCATGCAATAATACTTATTTGTGGGACCAGGGCAAGTCAAGCATTCCTAATTGACTACCCACATGAAAGCTTTATCAAGTATATTAAGCCAAATACTGAACATGTGATAAATCTTTAGCTATTAAGTAACAAAAAACTAGAGGGATCAAATGAAAAAAGGAGGATGCAAGAAGATAGATTCAAAACAGCACTAGACAAAAAACCACAAACACATAATTGAAACATTTTCGAAACATTTTCAAAACTCTAGTGAGCAAATGCTCAATCAATAACCATGAAATTTTAAATACTATGACAATAAAAAGAAATGCAACACGATGACATGCTAGACATTATACACAGGTGCAGATTTAGTGGTATAAAATTTTCAAGCATACAAACCTGTATTGGCAACTTTTGAATTGAAGACGTTAAATATTTCAACCAAGCAATGAGCATCCATAGCTGCATATGTTATCTGCTCTTCTGTAAGAGGACGACATGACCAATCACTACATTGGAGTTCCTAAAGTAGTTATAAGTTTGGTTAACAACTTACGTAATTGAAAAATGTCATGGACCAAGTCCTTAAACATGGAATTCCAGGGGATAACCAAACCAGATCCTTATACAAACAAGAGATTCCCCATTCCCTTTCATATTATGAAAATCTAAATTCCATTAAAACACACAAATATAGATGGCATTATGGCAATAACAGTCAATGAACATTACTATCTATAATTTGCAATATTTGTTTTGTAATGAAACAAATTGATTCTTCAGAAATCACTTTGCATAGCTAAGATATTCTGATCAATATAATCCTGCAAATAGGAGAGCAAGTATGTTTTCTTATTAGAAAGCACATAACAAACAGTATACAGGCCATTATTAAATGGCAAACGTGTTTTCCCAAATATGTGTGCAATGTGTTGCGCAATTTTGGTCATATTGAGCTACATTGTTGGATCAATTCTGTGTTCTGTAATCTTGCTTTTTTTTTTTTTTTTTTGATAAGATAAACTCTATGCCACTGTTTGATGTTTTTTGTTAGTGTGATTCATACATCTCTATCAAGAAGTTTTCAGGCAAGGAAGTCTTCTGGGATAATTTATAGTTCTATTTTCTATGATTCCATTTTTGTCCATTCTTGACATGTATCTCTATAACCCAGTGATCAATAACTTAGAATTTGCTAAATCACTCTTCATAATTAAAATAAAGCTCATTATTTGGTAAAGCTAAAAACTTTTTTTGGCGGCCATGCATGCAATACGTAAACTTTTTAGGATGAAGATTCTTAAAAACCAACTTAAATATACATCTTACAAAATGACAAAGAATGAGCCCTCATAATCTCATTCTCTCTTCAAATCAACACATAAAAATCAGACAGAACAATAAAAGCTTCTGGCAGTGCAAATTTGTATTTCCCCTTTTATGTTACTTTTTCTTCCCCTTCCTTTCTAGAGGAAAATTGGGAAAGATATAACAGCAACAATGTAAGAGTTTAGCTACTATAATGGCGTGAATATGACTTCCCAAATGCATGTAGAAAATACAATACAATGAAGGACTTCACACTATGGTACATGTAGTTTATTTAAGCATCCAGTTCACACAAACAAATGCTAAAACCCCACTGGTAAGTGGTAATATTCTAAATTGACACATTTATATGCAATAAAAGTTGAATAGCATATGCAAACAAACCTTTGAGAGAGGAAAACCCAGGACTTCCATGCATATATTCGACAAACTTTTAGTCTGCTTGGGTGCATTCTGTCCATGCTTCTTATGATACAGAAGATTATACAGACTCGTGATATCCAAATACGGCTCCACCTATCCACAGTTCAATACAACCTATCATAATTAAAAAATAGCATAATTTTCTACTCAAGTGAAGCCCCATTTTAGTTAATTTTACTACCTGAAGTTGTAAATTATTATTCAAGTCCTCCAAGTGAAAGTTAATACTCATATTGGTCCTGAACTTACACTTGCGCCTCAATTTGGTCCCCAAAGTTTTGATTTACTCAATTGATCCCACAACTTAGTATTCTTGATTCACATTAATTGAGGTGCGTGTTAGTTCTGGACCAATTTGAGTATTAATATGCAATATAATTCAATTTATTCAATTATAAAACGAATACCTATGGCTAGTGCATTAAGTTTAATTTTGATCCGTAATAATTCAATCAAAATTAAATTCTAATCCTAACTGATAAAATGTTACACGAATTGAAAGTAAACTCAAATAATGTTTTACAAAATGAGAATCTAAACAGTTCATTTCAGAATCTCAAGAACTAGATTGAAAACTGTAAATTCAACCAAAGAAACAACGCGATTGTGATCTTCTAACCTTATCGAAACCAGGGTCGCAGCCATGGGAACAGAAAGTAGAAGACAGATATATCAAATCTTGCTTGAATCTGAAACCAAGTTTCAAGGTCTCGGGGGATTCCAGCATTTCTCGGAGTGGCTTCCATAGCGAGGAGAGAGGGATGGAAAGAAGGTCGAGGAGGAACACGGCCGAGTCAGGTTCCGAGTCGCCGCCGAGTTGGCAGGCGATTTGGAGCAGCGACACGTCGGGGAACGAAGACTGGTGTGTTCGGACAGGCTTCCACTCGGCGTCGAGCCCGACGAGCGAGGACTGAGTCAGGGACCGAGTGAGGAGGGTGAACTCGGGCGAGTCGGGGGAGGAAACTAGGTATACTTTGAAAGGCTTCTGGATTTGGGAGTCCATGATTATAAAATTTTAGCTGTTATTTTTGTGCAATTAATATTTGATTTATTAAAGCTTTTTTTTTTTCTGTTAGGCGGTTGCGTTGGGTGGCCAAAAAAGTTTTAACTCTCTCTCTCTCACAGAAAACCCAACTTCACCCAAACAGTCAAGGAGGTCGCCGAACCTCTTCTCATCGTTCCTCTTCTCCTCGCCCTCGCGAAGGGTTGCTGGGTTCGTCGGTCGTCTCTCTTCGAGCTCGTTTCCCTGTTCGAGCGCTCTCTCGCTCTCTCTGTCCAAGCTCACTTCCATGTTCGAGCGCTCTCTCACTCTCTCTCTCTGTCCAAGCTCACTTCCCTTCTCCGTCGCCGTCACTTCCTTCCTCCATCGCCATCGGTAAGCACTTCTGCTTCAATTTATTTTTGCTTGTTTTGAGTTGATTCCGTGATTCAATTTGTCAATAATTCTGAGTGTGATTCTGAGTTGCTGGGTTTTATAATTCTGAGTTTGGATTTTTTGCTTAGTTTTCCTGTTTTTGGATTCTCGACTTTGAATGCTGAGTTTTCTTGAATACTATGGATAACCGTAAATTTGCCAAGCCCTTGAAGTTGATGCTGGAAAATTTTGAATCCAAGGATAATTTTGATAATGATGCTGTTGTTGATCAACAAAGTGAGATTTTTGAGTTGTGGAAGATGGTTAAGGATAAGCTTGCATTGCCATTATTGATTGATCCTTGTGACAAAGCTGGATTGGACCCTCTACCGTGTTTCATGTCCCCACAGAACTTAAGATGATGATTGGAGCGTCTTCCTAGTGTTGTTGTGGCTAGGGTGGCTTGCTTGTGTACAGAACTGCGGTACCTGTCTGGGAATAATGACCTCTGGAAGAAGAAGTTTGAGGAGGAGTTTGGGGAAGCTGGGAGTAGAGTGAAGTTCTTTAAGGATTATTTTGCTTTACACTGGGAATCAAAGAAGAGATCGATGCAATTGGTTTTTTATGCATTATTCCCATTTCCCAGCAAGGAGAGATTTTAATCCTTTTGGAAAATTTTTATTCTATGAATTTTTAATGATAAAATATGGACAAGTTATTATGTGAAATTACAAAATTTTGAATTTTATTAGTTTATAAATCATTGAATTTGGATGTTTGAAATTGTATATTGAATTTGTAATAATTTTATTGTATATTTAACTAAACTGGTTGGACCATAGTTGGACCATTGAATCAATCACTTGACCAATTCAATAACCGGTTCGGTTCTTGCAACCTTGCTTTTAAGTGTTATGGACAGATGGTTAGAGATACAATTATTCATGTGCCTCCTTCTATAAGTTTAAGTTTTTGGGAGAAGTAATTTCATGACATGGACCAGTAGTTTATTCTAGATTTCATATATAATGCATGTTCTTTTGATATCTTTTTGGTTCTCAAATACATGAAACTTTGAAATTGATTTTGTTAGCATACATTTTCTTCAGGCTTCAGCTGTGGCAGGCCTGTTTGTGGTGAGACTGAACTATGCTTACAGTTCCCACTGGAAACCTCACACTTCTCGGCAATAGTAACTTTCTTTGCCATATAAATAGAGGCATCAAAAGGCAAATAGGTGCCATACGAACCTTATGTTTGAAAGCAGAAGAGCCTGAAATGAAAAACCTACTGGATTACATTGATTCGCTTAAAAACTATGAGAAATCAGGGGTTCCCAAAGGAGCAGGCACTGATTCGCGTGATGGGTTTGATCTTGGAAGAATGAGACGCCTCCTTGAACGTTTTGGTAACCCTCATTTCAAATTCAAGGTGCAATTTTCCTCCTTTTTTTTCTTCCCCTTTTTTAATTGGTAAATATATATTTTAGCAACAACTAAATCACGCATATATGTAAATTAGACGGGGCAAGAAATGAAATATTTATTCAGAGGTTGAAGTTCTTGGATGACTTCTTATTTCACAACTTTGGATAGTGGAAATTTTGTAATCAAGGGTCATGCCTGTTTTTTTCTTTAATTGGTTGGAAATTTTATATTCTGAGTATGCTGAAATTCTCCTCTTTGTTAGGTATACTTAGTACTTAAATATGGGTTTGGAAAAGTTATGGGTGAGTTTTTCATACTCTTTTTTTTCTTGTAAAGTTATCTCTTCATTTTCACATGTATCATATGTTTCAATTTCACTCCAATTATAGGCTGTTCATATTGCTGGGACAAAGGGAAAGGGGTCAACTGCCGCATTCATATCTAATATTCTGAGGGCAGAAGGTTATTCTGTTGGTTGTTATACTAGGTTATGTTTCTTTATCCTTCAAAACGACATTACCTCGATATATATGCAAATGCTTGCAATTCCAATTTTGACAATGGTGTTTTACAATTTGTATGTCATTGACGGGCAGGTTTTATTTTTCTGAAGCAGTCCACATATCAAGACAATCAGAGAGAGGATTTTACTAGGAAGATTTGGCGATCCTGTCTCACCAAAATTGTTGAGTAATCTTTTTGATAGGATCAAGCAGGATCTTGACCAAGCAATTATAGAGGAAAATGGTTGCATAAGCCATTTTGAGGTATTCATAATATCATCAACGTTTCAATACTTTTTAACTAGAGGTTTTTTACCATTAGATTCCATGTGACCAATTGGGCATTTGGAACAGTATATTCAATTCTCTTGGTCATTTGTTGCTCCTCTGTCTGTTCTTTTCAAGATGGATTGCATCTTCTAATTATTTTTTCTATTGCAATAGTTAATGTTCTATTATTTGGTTTTGCAATGAAATATTTCCTCAAATTAATGATTCTTTAAGCTGATGTTTCTGTGTATGTTATATAGCATTCTAATACAATTGAGCTGGATATTTTGTATTGCCAACTTGTTTACTCTTTGTTTCAGGTGTTCACTACTATGGCATTCAATATTTCCTCAAATTAATGATTCTTTAAGCTGATGTTTCTGTGTATGTTATATAGCATTCTAATACAATTGAGCTGGATATTTTGTATTGCCAACTTGTTTACTCTTTGTTTCAGGTGTTCACTACTATGGCATTCATCCTGTTCGCTGAAGAAAATGTTGACATTGCTGTTGTTGAGGTAAATTATCTATTTTCTTCACTGGCAATTGCTTCAGGCAACCTGCTATTAAGTTATTGTTCTGATTTTGTTGTTTCTATGTTGCCCCCCCCCCCCCCAACCAAAGTCTTGAGATAATATTGGCTTTGTCGAAGCCAACATAATGGATGGTTCTTGATAGTGTTTTATTGTTAATATTGTCTTTATTTTAAAAAATTTAAACCTAAAACTATGAGATGGCCAAAGGTCATAATACTGTATCTTCATTTAATTCTACAGGCTGGTTTAGGGGGTGCTCGGGATGCAACGAATGTTATATCCAGCTCTGGACTTGCTACCTCAGTTATAACCACCGTCGGGGAGGAGCATTTAGCAGCTCTTGGTGGTTCATTGGAAACTATTGCAGTGGCAAAGGCAGGAATCATAAAACAAAACCGCCCAGTTAGGTGTTTCTCTCCATGATCTTATTTTCTCATCAATGAGATATCTAAACTTGAAATGAAATGACGTTTTTCTTGGAGACAAAACACGCTACAACTGCATAGATACTAAATTGAGGACTACTGACAAGGATACAATCCAATTCTTATGTACATGACTAAATGCAATAGTAGCTGCATTGAGATTATTTTGTCCTACTCCAATTACTCAATGCTCATTAAAAAGAAGCATATTTAAATTAGCTAGAGAGCTTTCCATCTTCACCTTTAGGAACTGTCGTTTGTTTAATCCTTGCATTCTATACTTAAAATAGACCAGAAATAGTTATTGATATGAAATATCCTTTCATTTATGTCTTAATTTAAAGCATAATAACATTTTTTGAGAGAAAAATACCCTAAAATGTCTGCAAAGCGGCAAAACAGGGATCTTATGTTGCTGTGACAGGTAAATAGGATTTCCTTTTTCTGGGATGGATTTGGCATATCTTCTATTTAGATTTGTGTTAATGTATAAATTTTAAAATTTTATTCTTCATACATAAACACCAGAGCGAAATAAAACTTTTCTTTATATTCTTGGTACAGAGATGTTTATCTTTTACAATTTTGTTACCATTATGGACAATATTGTTTTTCTTTCTCTTTTGCTAACCAAAGAAATGCATTTCAGTTGGTGCTTGGTGGACCATTTCTTCCTCATATTGAGAGTATTATTCGAGATAAAGCAGTGTCCATGGGTTCACCTGTAGTGTCAGCATCTGACAGTGGGAATCGCGGTACTATAAAAAAATTCAGTGTGCTCAATGGCAAGCCTTGCCAAATTTGTGATATAGTGATAGAAGTTGCAAAAGACTTGAATCTGGTATGAATTTGAATTCTTTAGCTTTTACTAATTCATTGTTTATTTAAAGAATTGAGCATGGTTTACTAGCTCTGATTGCTTAGGATGCATCTTATAGACATGGGGTGCAGTTTTGGAATTATTAACGTACTTTTGACAGACTCACTTTTGCAGTCATCTATGACATATATTGATAATGCCTTGCTCCTGCTTAGCATAATAGGCTTTTACTCTGATTTGTGAATTGAAGTTTGAAAGGATATAGTATAACCTACCAAATAACTCGGTATTTCAGACTTTCTTTTCTTACATTATTTCTATGCAAGCCTTTTATCGTAACTTCGTTTGAGCTCTCATGTATCTGCAATTTTACTGAGTCAGTTACCTCATTTCTTATTGTGTTGCAACTTAAGAATGTTGCAAATAATCTGTACTCTACAATCATGGTATGTTTTCTTATCAGGTTCTTCTGTCTAGTAATTTTTTTTAATCCCGTTTCTTATGAGTATAGCTATTCATGTAGTCCTGTAAGTTGCATGATGTAAAGCTGCAAATGCTAGGAAGCCACCAACTTCAAAATGCAGCTACTGCCACTTGTGTGGTATTGTGTCTTCGTAATTTAGGTATAACTTCTATACCATCTTCCTGTCCTTATCAACATGCATATACATTCTTTTATCAGTTGAATAGAATATATTACTACTCTAATTTAGAGTTTAGTATTTGGGTTACCCTTTCTAAGGATTTTGTCAAAAGTTAAAATGCTTTTTTTTTTTTTACTTAATAATAATCCAGGCCACAATGTCCCTTTTATGTTTGTGCTAATATTGCTATTAGCTTGTTTTACGAGCACATCATAATATATATGTGCAGTTGTCTAATATAATTGTTTTTTAGTTTTCCTCTGTTCATTTTTTCTCATATTGAAACACCCCCCCCCCCCCTTCTTAGTGTTATTTTCCTGTGCTGGTAATTTGATTTCTCCTTCACTTTTTTCCATTTTTATTGGTTGATTAGGGTGGCGAATTGCAGATGAATCTATTAGGTTGGGGTTGGAAAGTACATACCTCCTTGGAAGGAGTCAATTCCTAACATCTCAAGAAGCTGAGGCATTAGGACTTACTGGAGCAACAATACTGCTTGATGGAGGTTGATTTCTCTGACTTCTCATTTGATTAGCATGCGATTAACTGTTAACTTGAATCGTTAAAAAAATTGGGTGCGTTTTGTCAGGAAAATGTAGAACTCGTGTAAGATTTTCTGGAAGAAGTTTAAACATTTTGGATGCTTTTCTTGCATTTTATAGACTGGACTAACCCTTATATTTCATATGGTTGTGATAAATGAGTTTCCTAGAAAATGCTTATGCTTATAAACATTTTTAGTGGGACCAGTAAGATTTTTTTCGATTGTTACAACAAACATGCAAGAAGAGCAGTTGTCATTGATGTGTTGGTGTATATGCATATGCTGTAGCCCACACAAAGGAATCTGCTGAAGCCCTGATGAGCACATTACAGATGGCATTTCCAGAGGCTCCATTGACATTTATTGTTGCAATGGCAAGCGACAAAGATCATATTGGTTTCGCTAAATATATTCTCTCTGGTAAACTGTTAATTTTATGCTAATTTAGTTCAAAGTCATATCAGTTGCGTCAGAGTTACATGAAGTCGGCGCCATGAGAATGTGAAAAACATTCTTTTAGTCATGAAAGTGTCAAACTGGATTGAATTGTAACATATTGGCGGCATAATTTTGCGTCCATCAGACTTCTAAATATTGTGCATGCCTACAGTGTTGTCGATTAAAAAAAAAATGCTTTAGTATTCTTTAAGTGCATATCATTGTTAATGACATGCTGGTTATTGATATTCGTCTTGTGTTTTATAGTATTCTAAATTGCAAAATGTAGTACATAAAAATAAAATTGGTGTGAAATAAGGCCCCATTTGTTAACTGCCTTTTTTACTTGCTTTAGTGTCTCTAGAATCAATAAAAGTCTATTAATATTAATTTGCCAATGAATCTAAAATGTGAAAGCGACGATTATTATGAGAAGATGGGAGTACTACAGATGTTAATACGGTGGTACTCCATTGTGCAGGGGTACAGGTGGAAGCAGTTATTTTGACCGAAGCTGCTATTGCTGGAGGTGCGACTCGAATTACTCCGGCTTCGTCATTGAGGCAGTCTTGGATTCAAGCTTCTGAAGAGCTTGGCATTGGGGTAGTTCATGATGGAATGGCAGAATACAACGAAATATTAAAGGATCATCATCGTCTTCCAGTAAGATCTGAAAGAAATTTGGTATATGGCAGGAAGATCATATTGGCTACAGAGTCCTCTTTAAAGGGTAGTCTCAGAACTGCAAATAAGATTCTCACCAATAAAGGGGATCAAAAGGGCATTATTGTCATTACTGGATCTCTGCATATTGTATCTTCTGTCTTAACTTCTCTTGCTGGTTAATAGTTTGGAGTGGATGAGTTTTCTAGAAAGACGATCTTACTGGTTAAAAGTCTTTCTAAAACTGCTGTTACAATCAATTTCGGTAACTAATTAGTTACTTATACTGTACTCCCATTTTTTCTTCTCTTTTTGTTCTACATTACTGGTTAATGATTGCTGATATTTAGTGCACAAATATTAATATTTTCTGCTAGGTATTATCTACTTGACTTTGCACAAATCAACGTAAAAATAAATAGAGAATTTAACATGAAGAGATGAAATAGAGAAAGTAAAGAAAAATCTAGTATTAGTTGAACGATTCTGTGATGATGAAGAAAAATCTATAATTCCTTTTTCTTTGGGGTCATGAAGAAAGTCTCTAATTGAATTTGGTACTAATTGAAATTTTCGTTATCAGGCCTAGCTCATCACCATTGGGCCAAGATATAGAAGCCCATATATATATATAACTACTCCACAATTTCATGTTAAAGAGTTGTCACATGACCAAAAATAAATAAAAGTTGTGCTGTGTGCAGTGTGCTGATCCATCCAAATAAGTGATAAAATAACCCTGAGAGCTAGAACATGTAGTTAAATTGTTGGACTGATTAAACGTCATGCAACATAATTCATGAACAACTTCGTACCTGTGACATTGATTTGGCGAAGTTGAAAGCATAGATTAGTACTAGAAAATCAAGAAACGTATAAAAGAGGGAATCGAGAAAAGAATAGGAGAAGGGAGATGAGGATAGTGAAAGTCCCCATTTGGTTTCAAACATTCGGATACCTAAAAAATGAATGTGGGGCTAATTCAAACGCGCAAACCATTACTCTCTCACATATCATAATATACTAGTCGCTATCACCAAAAAGGGATTTAATTGCATATGAAAAAAAAAAAAAAAACCCTTATTTATTTATTTACTTTTTTGTCTTTTTATTATGATGGCTCCAGCAATATCATGCCAACAATAGTATTCATAGTTAATATGCTCGGAAGGTACACCATTATTTTTAAAAAAATATAAAAATAAAAATTCTAAGTAGGCCACATTATCACTCATCAGGGTGCAGAGGTGTCGACGCCACCATGCATGTACCATTTTCTTAACTCCAAACATGAAATGGCCGGAATGATTGTTTCTTGTTCCTTTACAATATATATAATACAGATGGAGATTATTATTTTTGTTATTAAAAACAATGTAAACTAATTTTATACTATGTCTATCGAAATAGAATTAAAAAGATTATTAGGAGTCCTAACTTATCCTCTTAATTTTAAATAAATAAGGTTTTGTGTTTTTTCATTTTTTGATATTTAAAAAATAATATATATTAATTTTTACTCATTTACGTATTAGAAGAATAATTAGGACAATAATTTCCTAAATCCTAACAATTACACTGAAAATAAATCATCAACGTAAATAGTTATTATAACAGATTCTGACTTGACATTTTCTTATAATTTTGTTGACTAACATTGTAATTGCATCAATATTAGTGTAAACCCTAAACATATACAATCCAATCTCTATTTTTTTTTAAAAAAATACTACTTGTCCTTTAAAATTCAGTATTTGGTCAATTTTTTAATAATTTATTGTTATTTAATTAATTTAAATATCCATTTTTACGTACTAATTGTTCAAAAAATAAAAAAAGTTACTTATTTTTTATTTTCTCTTTTCTCTAAAGATTGAATAAAGGACATTATTTAAAAGATACCTGGTTGTACTATTTTTTTTATAGTGAACACTTAAATTAATCTCAAAATAAATTTTTATTATTCTATAAATTTTTAAAAGTTATTCTTGTTGGATAAATTAGTCATTTGTTATTTTAAAATTAAAGAGACTAATTTATTTTATAATAACATTTTTTGAGATCTAATGTTACAATAAAATTTGATAAAAAAAATTTACTTGTTCAACACAAATTATTAAAAAGTTGATTGAAAATAATAGAAATAATAGAAAGATAAATTTATCTAAAGAGAATAATTTTTGGGACTTATAAAATAATAAAAATTTATTAAGGATAAAAAATAGACAACTCGGTCTTTAACTAAAATAAATTATTACTATCTTTAACCATAAAAAATAAAAAACTAGATTATCTCATATTTTTTGTGGTAGATGATCAAATAAATTGTTATTTTATTTTAGTTAAAAACAGAGAGTTCATATTCACTCTAAATATATTAGTTATATCCATCAATAATTAAAGGGATGCAATTAAGATCTACGAGTATAAAGACAAAATGGAACATATTGATGAATCATTTTCTCTGGGCTTTCTAGGGTGTTCTGTGTACCCATTTGATTGTGAATTAACTCTGAGTGCAGCCATTGCTATAGTTTCATTATTGCTGACGAGCCATAAACTACCATGGCCTATGTTCAGTGTATTTTTGTTGCTACATAATTTATTACATAATTGTTTCACTTTTTTGTACACTCTCTTTTAATAAAAGGGACCAACTTAAGGTCCTCTATTCTTCAATTCGGTGTTCTTTATGCATGTTACTGCATGCATATGATACTACTAATAATCTCTTATTTACGATTAATAACCTATATGTTGGATTTATTAATTATTTCTTGTGTAAATTCTATGATTTTACTTTTCTTTTCTATTTTAGTTTTTTCAATATACACTCAATAATGCGCATAAAAAATTTAACAAATATTATCAATATATTCAACTTTAAAATTGTTGATCTAGTGTCTTTTTTTTTTTTTGTAGGTTTAAAATCACTTATTTTAAAAATTTCAGTCGATGAGAGAAAATAGGGGTGTTTAAGATGGCCCCCCAAAACTTGAATCGGACCCAAATAATATTTTTCTGGGTTTAATATTATTTTTATCTGATGTTATTTTTAGGTCAGATTCAAACTATGCTTCAGGTCACCCAGTCGAGTTTGAAGTTGTTCTTTAATAAGATATATATATATATATATATATATATATATTGAAATTAGTAATGTCGTATTATACTTTTATATTTTAATTATTTTTGTTTTAAAATAATTAATTTTTGTATAAATATGATAATTTTTTGAAATTTAATTTTTAAAAATAAAGTTTTATTACTTTAATATATAAAATTTATAAATGTGTATATTTCAATTTTATATCGGGTCGATTCCGATTCAATCCAGTTATTTTTTAGGTCGCGTTGGTCCTTATTAAATCCGACTCATTTTATAAACAACTCTAAAAAAATGTATTTAAATAATTATATTTTTAACATGTCTTCACACATAAAAGTCTTTTTTAAATTTGTGTGAATTTTTTACATTTTTTTATTTGTCTAATATTTTTTTTATTTTTGTGCATAAATTCTAGACTTTTTGAGTAAAAAGACTTTAATACCATGTGATAAAAATACTTTTTATAAAAAAATTAACTAATAATAAAAAAAAATACATAAATAATTATATCTCTATAAATGACAGTTGTTTCATTAAGTGTAGGTGCTCAAATCCTAATGATGTTGATTATTGATTTTTATTATTTCTGTTTTTGTAGTGATGAATATCTATGCGAAAATGTTTGGTAACAAAAGAAAATTAGCCAAAAAATAGTCATAATTTATCTTATTTATCATTTATTAATTGTTGCGATAATTAATGAATGCTAAATAAAACAAATTCTAACTGTATTTTTTGTGCCCCTAATATTCCCCTATCTATAGTGGTGGTTGATATGTAGCGATAATAGTGATAGTGGTGGATAGATGATGGTCAATTGGTCATGATTTTTTTCGCTCTTTCTTTTTTAACATTAGAGTGATTAGACTTTCTAGGCTTTATATATATGTTATGTCTTGTCTATTAATTTTACCAAATATAATATCTATAAATATTAATACTACTTTGTACCATGTCTGTTGTGTTTGTCTTATTATATTTATTAGCGTTTTTTTAAACTATTTTTTTATTAATGTATTAATAAATACTAACATGTCTAATTAATTTTTTTTATTTATTAAATATTTGATTAGTAAAATAACATACACTACAATTAAAGGTTCTTGAGTTTAAATCTTAGAAATTATAAAAAAAAAAATTTATGGATTAGGTATATATAAAGAATGATATTTATTTAGAAACAAAAATTTGTGCACCGTACCTTTCAATATTCCCATTACATAAAGTAAATATAGTAAATACATATAGCGGCTAGATATATCACGATGGAAAAAAGATTGAAAACAATTTTTTTTACAATCCTATTATGTTACTAATAGTATTTTTGTCAATTCTTATTTATAATTGTGTTTAATAGAAGTGTCTTTGTGGATGTATTTAATAAAAATATTTTTTTCTAGCTGTATTTAATAAAAATGTTTTTATAGATATATTTTTTTGATGTGTCTCTTTATATATGTGTTTAAAATATAATAATTAATTATTATTAATAATTAGTTGACAGATAATATGTTGGTACCTTATATTTTTCTTTTTTTTATTCAACAATCAATCATTGCTAACATTTCTCTTTCATTAAAATTTTTCTCTCTTCCTACAATAATAGTTTAAACCATCACCTCTTATACATTCTATCTTTTGTTGGCTGATTGTTAATTAGAAAACAATTAATTCCCTGTCAAATTAAATGGATTATGTAGTTGAAATAATTAATGTAACTGTAATCTAATTTTAATAAAAATGTTATGCATATAGAAAATAATTATCAAATCAGTCATTATATTTATATTTGTATATAAATATATATTATTTAAAAATTTTTAATATATATTTTATATTTTAATAAGTATTTTATATTAATAATTAATTTAGTAACTAATTTTTGTATATACGTAATAATTTGAATTGTAATATATTTTGGTTGTTCATGGTATTTTTCAGTCTGACAGACTAAAGACTAATTTGTCGCGGAACAAAGTTTTATTTTAGAGGTCTGACGCTGACCAATAAATTATTATATACACAAGATGAGATTTTAATTTTCGACACTTACTTAAGCGGAGGAACCGACTAGTTGATCAACCCAAATTGGTTTTTGAATTGTAATATATGCAAATATGCAACTTCCATAATTATTTCCAGTTTCTAATGTGAACAAGTTAGTGTTGAAATCTACGTGTAGTGCATGTACATATAAAAGAGATTCAGATTACTGATTATGAAATCAATGTGACCTTAAGGGCATTAATTTCTGGATGTGATTAGGTTAGGATAGGCTGGATAGCTACATAGATGTTTGGAGAACATCACGTTTGGATTAACATTAATAATAATAATAATAATAACAATAATAATAATAATGGATGGATGGAAAGGTGCAGTGTATTTAGTCTGGAATATATATCCAACGGTCATGAAAATAAAGAGAGGAAGATGGAGACAATACATGAAATGGGGCCACAGAAATCTAAGAGAGAATCAAGTGGATTGGACTCACTATGCATCTCACCATCATCACTCTCTTCCGAATGCGCAATTACCAATGCAATGCAACAACCATGGCTTTTTTGGCTGCAATACAAACAGCAGTAATGTTTTGCTCATACATTTCGTGGGTCGTAATGAATGTCTTTTCAGATTCACAAATAATGAATTATGGACGAGGCCCTATTTATTTCTTTTCATTTTTATACTTTATTGCTACTTTGTTTTTAAATTTTGTCCCACTTTATTTTTTATTATATTCTTTACACGAAAAGAGATTTGGAAGTTGGTTTTATTTGACTTATTAACAATTTGATGAGTTGAGTTTATGAATTTATAAATTAAGTTTAAATCTGAATTCGAATTTATATATTAAATAAGTCGAGTTTAAATTTAAATAATAAATTTAATTCATTAATTCGTGAATTGATCGTTTACTATGAAGTACGGATATTTTGTTGAGTTGTCGTATCTGTGTGTCGAACACATTTTGGACAAGACACTCATTGACATTGGTTCGATACGCGTATCTGCTGTGTCCAACCATGTCTTAATAAAAAATAAAAAAATTCTTCTTCGGACACGCTTGAATATATCTAAATACCATCACTTCTTTATATATAGTATATATATTATTATTTATTAAAATAAAAAATATTTTAAATACTTGATATAATTAAAAATAAGATATTAAAAATAATTAAAAAAATTATATTTTAATACCAATAAAATATTAAAATATCATTAACATTTATCTAAAAAATACTTTATATTTTATATGTATGTGTGTCGCCGTGTCTTATAAGATTTTAAACTTTGTATGTCGATGTGTCCCGTGTCGTGTCGTGTCCTGTTTCCATGTCAGTACATCATAGATTCGCTTATATATATATTACTTATTATAATTATGTATATTATTAATACATATATTAGACATTTTATACTCTTACTTTATAATAATGATATATAATTATACACACATACTTTTTATATATAATTACGATAAAAGACATAATTATATTGGATAAATAGACAGCATGTACAATTGATATTTTTTAAAGATAAATTATAATTATTTTATATAAAATTATAATTTATATTCAAATTATTTAAGTTAGTTAGTGAATTTTTTGTAAGCTAAACTTAAGTTTTAAAATAGGCGCTATTATTAATAAATCAAATTGTGAGTCGAGTTCAATTTTTGTGAGTCAAAGTTAAATAAATTTAACTTGACTCGACTTAATTCAATTCACTTTTAACTCTATTTATATAACAGCGTAGCCTCTTTAAGAATTTAAAATGTAGAAAATATTAAAAATTTTCACATTTGAGGATTAATACATGAAAAAGTCGCATAAAACTTTATAATAATAACAATTAGCTTTTATCGTGGGATGATTCTCCTAAATTATTATTTAGAACTCATTAAATGTGTGTATGTATATATATAATTGTACATAACAAAACATGTTGAAAGAAGGAACCAACTAGTTAGCCCTAACCAAATAATATGTTTGGTTCGTTTGTTTAATTAATATGATTTGGGTGGTTGTAATGTATGGTACTGTATGCATATTGCATAAACAGTATTATAACTTTTGCAGTAGCTCAGCTTTTTGCTGACTTGATATTAATGGCTTTATTTGGTACAGGGGTAGCACTATTATATTTCATATTTACCACACTACTACTCTCTTTAAAGAACACAAATCATGACAAATACTGCAACCAAAATTCCAAATTCTCCAAAATATCAGAACTTCCTAATAATTCATTCGTCTCTAAACTTTGTCTCTATTTACTGCGTGCCTTTTCAGTTTTACTACTTCAAGTTAAAGTTATTATGAATTCAAAATAAAATAAAAAACTTAATTTAAATCATGTGTCTTTTTTATTTTGCATGCATTTCTGTTTTAAATCTTCTACTTTTTTTTTTTTTTTTTTGCTTACTGCCTCTAAACTAGACAATTTTGATTTTGGGAATTTAACCCATTCTATTCTCTCCTTCCCTTATTGAAACATGTCGGTTATATGTAGTATTGTATTTAGATTCAAACTTTGATAATGACTAAATAATAAGAATAAAGTCTATACAAATTTTCAAATTACGCATTTTTTTTCTTCTTCTTTTTTTTTTTATTTTTTTTTTCTTCTCCTCCTCCTCGTATTTCTTCTTTTTTTTTTTTTCTAAATTTTCGCAGGTTCTTCTTCTTTTCTTCTTCTTCTCCTCCTTCTTTTTCTCCACTTCTTTCTTTTTCTTTTTTTTTCCAACAAAACACATGCAGACTTTTTCTTTTTCCTTTTTTTTCTCCTCCTCTTTTTTCTCCTCTTCTCCTCCTTCTTTTTCTTTATCGTCATCACCAATAACACCAACATTTTGCAAACGTCTTTATTAGTTATAATTTTCTCTGCTGTCATCATTAAATAATTTCGGTTCATTTCTTAATTTATTTCGATTCATTTGTGTGTTGATTGTTGGTTCATTTGTGTGTTAATTTCGATTCACTTGATGCTGCTGATAAGTATTGACCAAATTCTTTATTCACAAGTGAACTGAAATTAACACACAAATAAACTAAAATTAATTCACAAATAAACTAAAATAAATTAAAATTATTTAATGATGACACCAGAAAAAATCAAAACCAATAAAGATGTTAGCAAAATATTGGTGTTGTTGGTGATGATGATAACAAAAGAGGAGGAGGAGGAGGAGGAGGAGGAGGAGGAGGAAAAAAAGAAGAATCTGCGTGCGCGAAGAAGAAGAAGGAGAACGTATGCGTGAATTTGAAACAACAACAAGAAGAAGTACGGGAGAGAAGAAGAAGAAGAAGTGCGAGGGAGAATCGGAGAAGGAGAAGAAGAAAAAGCGCGTGTAATGACGCTCTTTTAATGAGAGTGCTTTTTGTTGGTATTGGACCTATTTAGATAAACTTGGATAAAAAAAATACTTGGATATATAGCAATTCTGAAATAATAAATAGTATCTTTAAATATGTATGTGGGTGCGAAGTACTAGTATTTATGAGTGTGTGATGGCTAAAATTATTGAAAAAAGTTTGGTAACAAAAAATTTTCAACCATAATTAGCCTAACTTTCTACTTCATTTATATAACTTAACAACAGTTTTATTTTTTATCTCACTCTCCTATCAATTTACTTATCATATTCTTATCGGCCTCACTTATTAATGACATTAATTATAATACCATATTCCTTACGATTAGACATTCTTGTAATCAATACTTAACATTTCTTTTTATAATTTAATTTTTATATTTAAGAATACAATAAAGATTAATAATAATTATAAAAAATGGTAATGATAATTTATATTAAATGAATTAATTGTAATTGATTTTCTTTTTTTGTTAAGTCATTTATCATCATTCAATGCAAAGATACAAAACTTGAAACCTATCCTAATATGATTTTGTTTCCGTTAATTCAATTATTTTTATTCAAAATTCATAACTCTAATACCATTGCAAGCACAATTAGAATAGGTCAAGAAATTTTACAAGAAATCATCTTTATCATTACAAATAGTATGTCATTTGAATTTGACCTTAATACGATACCTATGGTAGAAGGTGTTGAAGAATTTGAACAACAGATGGACTTACCCGACGAAGTTGTTGTCAGTCAATCAATTTTCGAAAATATGAAAAACTACACTAGCTTTGATGAGGTATGGTAATAAACTTATTTAATTTTTTTATGTGCATTTATAATTTTTCGAGAATATAGTGTTCATGCTCAGAGTGCTCCTGGTGATGACGGGTTTACAGCTAAGTTTTTTCACTTTTTTTCAAAGTTCTGAAAACCGAACCGATCATCGAACCGTTCTAACTACTGGTTCACTGGTTTATAGGTTCAACCGGTTTGACCATGATTGAACCGAAAAAACTGTTTTATAATAAAATAATAAATATAAATAAACTGATATCATATACATACAGGCAAACTCAACAATTATATTGAATTAAGGGAAGTATAAAGTATAGAGTGAATAATTCAACCATCAATAAAACAAGCAAATTCACAACAATTAAGAAGGAAGATTGAATTAGTGAGAGGGTGAGCTTCTTGCAGCAGAGAAGAGGCAGAATTGAAACAACAATCAGTGAAACAATGCTAGCTGCCCATTTCTCTATTCCTCTATTATAAACACACCAAATATAGTTATAGTCTAACAAATTTTAACAAATCCAAATTAATACTACTCACTAGCAAGAACAATCTCAACAACAAGAATCACAATAGCAATAATTTAATAAATTAACAAGAGCAAGATTGGAATAAAAAAACCAAGTGCTAGCAAAAGGAAAATGGTTTGAGTAATTGAATAGATGTTAATTAACCATACACAATGGACACCAAATGACACGAGGATCATGAGAATAGATCCAGCACTGGTATTTGTATCTCTTCTCAATGCAGGGACACTCTAGAGTGCTGGCAAGGTTGTAGTAACCGCAATAACCGCATTTCCGGAGACCAATCTCTGTCATCCCATCCCTCACCACACCTCGAGGCCAAGAAGACAATGAGCAGGAGCTTGAGCTTTCACCATAACTCTTCACATTCACATCATTAAGCCCTCTATCCTCCAATTGTGTCACCATATTATCAAAGAAATTTTTAGTAGCAACGGTCAGATGAGAAAGTTCCAGACGATTCCTATCGAAACCATCTTTCTTCCTATTCAGGATCTCCATCAGCATTGTTTCGGCAAACTTGTGAAGCTTCTCCAATGCACTCTCAGCAACGCCTTGTGTGTGTGTTCGAATAACTCCTTGGCTTTCTCCTCCTCAGGGATGAAGTAACCCAAGAATCACAATAACAATTTAAAAAATCAACAAATTAACAATTAAAAAAGAAAACATAGCAAGCCAATAATCTAAAGAACAATAATAGTATACCAAATAAACAACAACAAAATTTGAATAAAAAAATCCAACAAATTAAATCACAACAACCTAACAATTTAGCAAATTAAGACAACAGCAACCCAATAATTTAGCAAATTATCAAATTAACAAGTTCAAGAACAAAAAATCACAATAAAACAAAAAATATTAAAGACAACAGAGTAAAAACATAACAGAAGTAAAAGGTTGATACTTTCATCCATATCTAAACATTACCAGCAATCCAACCCAATAATCTCAACTCTCAAGTTCATAACAAACAACATCCAAAATTATTCAAAATTATTCACAATTATTCAGCAAACAACAAAATCCAGTTCAATAAACAAAGCAAAATTAGTTCAGTTTCAATAATCAGTAAACAAAGCAAAATCAGTTCAGTTTCAGTAATCAGTTCAAAGAAAAATAAAATAACTAAAAAAATACTCAATCAAACTCATCAGGAATCAGTTCAGTTTCAGTAATCAGTTCTTCACAGTTTCAAAGTTCACAGTTTCAGAGTTCATCATGTCACAGAGCTTCACAAAATCAAAGAAATACTCAATCAAACTCATCAGGAATCAAACAATCATAACTAAAAAAAAAATACCTGGAACTCTGGATCTTCGAAAGCACCTTCAAGGCTTCAAACAGAACATGCAATAGGGAGAGTGAGAGACAGTGACGCCGATTGACCAAGCAGTGGTGGAGACTGGAGCACCTTCGAAGGGACGACTGGTCGAAGGAACGACGCAGGTGACTGGTCGAAGGAACGACGGCTGCTGCGCGATTAGGTGGCTGTTCGAAGGATTGACGGCGGTGGCTCGACGGCAGTGGCTCGACCCGTGTGAGAGTGAGGCGTTCTCAGTTCTCAGTTCACTTCACCTCTGAAGCAGCTTCAGTGAAGCTCGATGAATGAGAAGAAGGCAATTAGGGATTTGTTTTCAAATTTAGGGTTTCAAAGGCGGAAACAGCGGCGTTTTGCTGCCCAGCCAAAAAACCGGCCGATTCACCGGTTCAATTCCAGTTTTTAGATTTTGCGGTTTTACTGATTGGCCGAATCATTTTTGTGTCCGGTTTGCAGTTCGACTGGTTCGATCGGCTGGTCCGAATTGGTTTTCAGAACATTGCTTTTTCTGGGATATAGTTGGAGGTGACGTTTTTAAGGTAGTGCGCAGTTTCTTTCACAGTGACAAAATTTTAAAAAGCTTCAACCATACTCAACTTTGTTTGATTCCAAAGGTGTCAGATGCCAGTGACATGACTCAGGTACGACCGATTAGCTTGTCCTCAGTTATGTATAAAATTATTTCTAAAGTTATGGTGCACCGACTACAAGGTATTATGAATAAAATTATAAGCCCAAATCAGAGTACTTTTCTCAAAGGTAGACTCATTTCAGATAATATTCTAATTGCCCACAAATGTATGTACTATTTGAAAAATAAGAGAAGTGGAGCAGATCATGAGATGGCTATTAAATTAGATATGAGCAAGGCTTATGATAGGGTTGAATGGCACTTCTTATGATACATCATGGAAAAGCTGGGCTTTGATGCTAGATGGATTAACTGGACTAAGAAATTGGTAACGACTGTTTCTTACTCTGTTGTTGTGGAAGGGCAACCTTTTGGCTACTTTAGGCCAAATAGGGGCATCCGACAGGGTGACCCCCTATCTCTATATCTATTTCTTTTTTGTGCGGAAGGGCTTTCCTTCTTACTATACAAGGCAGAGCAAAACAGATTAATTTAAGGAGTTCAAGTTAATCGGATATGCCAAACAGTTAATCACATTTTGTTTGCTGATGATTCAATCCTTTTTTGCAAGGGCTCACCTAATACAAGCCAAAGCATTTTGTAATTGCTAGAGATCTATATGAGGGCTTCAGTGGGTAAAAAGTCAATTTGAACAAGTCGGCCATCTTTTTCAGTCACAACACACCTTAGAACAGAAGACTAGCAATTGCGCAGACACTAAATATTGAACATATCGGAGCCCAAGACAAATACTTGGGGCTGCCCTCCATAGTTCAGAAATCAAAGAAAGCAACCTTTGGAGCTATCAAGGATAAAGTTCAGAAGAGGATTATGGGTTGGAAAAGAAGTTTATTGTCCTCAGGTGGCAGGCACACACTATTGAGAGCGGTGGGGGAAGCGATTCCTATTTACACACTCTCTTGTTTCAAGCTCTCGGACACGCTGTTTACTGAGATTCATAGCATACTCTCACAATTTTGGTGGGGTCAAAAAGGCACAGAACGAAGAATGGTTTGGATTAAATGGGACACAATGACGAGACCGAAGAAAGATGGAGGGTTGGGGATCAAAGATCTAAGGGCACAAAATTTGGCCTTATTGGGCAAGCAATGTTAGCGTCTAATGAAATACCCTAATTCTACACTGTCAAGAATGTTCAAAGCTAAAATATTTCAGATATACAGATTTCTTACATGCAGAGATAGGAAGCATCCCATCGTGGGGTTGGAGAAGTGTTCTTGAAGGCCGCAAGGTGATTGAGAAAGGCTTGTTATGGAAAATAGGCTCTGGTGCTAATGTCCGCATCTTCCATGATCTCTGGCTCCCACCACTATTGTCCTTTAATGTCCCTCAAGCTGCAGTGACAATCCCACCGAATCTGCAAGTGTATTATGTTAATGCGCTACTAAATCCTGATAGAAGATGGAACAGAAACCTGATTGAGTCAATTTTTCCAATTGATATATGCAATAAATTTTTTTCCATCAAACCAACAGAGGAGGAGGATGAAGTTAATTGGTGCTGGACAAAATTTGGTATATACGAAGTTGGGTCAGGATACAAAGTTGCTTATGTGTTCTTTCATTCTCCTACTTCATTGATGCCTCAGAATATACAGAACAACAGAGTATGGAATAGCATTTGAGAATTGAAATTACCTCATAAAATTAAGATTTTTTTATGGAAGAGTCTTTATGAAAAGCTTCCGGTTTTGCAACAAATCCATAGCCAGTTTGCATCCACCCCCCACCACTTACCTAAGATGCATGCTGAAAGATGAATCACTTTCTCATGCCTTTATCTAATGCCCTCTGCCTTTAATAATCTAGAGTCTAAGCTTAATAACCCCTGACTTATGACAGAGAGAAGAGGAGACCTTCATCAATTGGTGGCAACGAGCCTTATCTTGGACAGCGGCTCAAATCGAAGGTAGACAAAAGATCCTCTTCATCGCGGCCATGTGTTGGAGCACTTGGAAAGCGAGGAATAGGTGTGTCTTTGAGAAGCTAATAAGCCCAGCGCCGGAGATAGTGCAAGAAGCCAGCAGTCTAATGCATGAACTCAATAGCCATACCTGATGAATGCTAATAATTTCTCTCTATTCTTACTTTACTCTTTCTTAAACTATTTGTCTTCCAATCACATTTGGTGATAATTGAGAATACCCAACTTCTTTTGTACTTCCTTATGGAAATATTATTATTTTATAATAATAAAATAATATCTATCTTTGAGAAAAAAAATAATTATATTGTACTAACTAAGTTCATACACATAACATTCATATGTTTATATATACATAACATCCATAATTACATACAACTAACATCTAAAAATTAAATTCATGTTTATTAGATATTACATTCATACACATATCATTTTTTAGTTATTGCATAAGTAACTATAAAGTTAACACATATATTTTTAAATTTTATCATAATTGAATTTAAAAAAATGTCAAATTTTTAAATTAATTTATTCAATTAATAAATTTACTCAACATCCATAAATTTATACACATAACATCTATAATTTCATATTAATAACATCCATAATTTTATACTCATAATATTCATAATTTCATACATATGATGTCTATAATTAATAAATTTTTATAATTAATATTATCAAATTTTAAACTATACGTCTTATTGTATTTTTCAAATTATCTCATATGTGTACTAATAGGTCATGATTTTAATTATTTTAATATTTTTATTTAATATTCATATGTATGCTTATTTATTGATTTTAATATGACGAGTTAATAATTATTTTTAAAAATTTATTTTTTAATTTTTGTTTATATTTTATATTTTATTTTTTAATAGTCTATATGTAAAATATAAATTATACAGTAGAAGTTGTTAAAATTTTTTAATTTACTTCCATAATTTTTACAGAGAATTATTGCATTTTAATGGATAATAATGTGATTGAGAGATGTTAAGGATTTGATTTGGAAGAAATTGAAATTGATTTTGGAACGAACATTAATGACTCCAAGCATGCAGCAAAATGGTAGGTGATAAGGAGAATAAATGATAAGAAAGTGTATGTCACTTGCTTATCAAGAGAATAAAAATTTTTACGTGATATTTCTATATTGTAATTATTCTTTGACTACCTAATATCACTCAAAATTATTTTCCAATTTATCTAAAAAAATGTCAGTTATAAACCAATAAAAAAATAGCAGCAGTTATAAATTACCATAACCCAATTACATGTTTAGTGTTATAAGAGTAATTACTAAAAAGGTGAATTCTATCATACTCTCTCTAAAATAAAGGATAAATTATCCCTTGTGATATATATATTGAAAGTGATTCACCAGATGAGTTTTATGAAGTGGAAGAGATCTTTACGAATGCAATTGATGCACTTGAAGATAGAGGAGAGCTTATGGTCCGTGATGATAGAAGTCATAATTAAAGACATTTGAAAAGATTCTTCAGACAGGTCATAAACACAATTAAAGACATTGTTGTTGATGATGTCAAATACAAGTTTCAAGGGATGGTAGATTCGGATTCTTATGAGATTAAAAACATTGTTGTCGATGAGGTGGAGATCAAGTCGAATTAAATTGCAAACAATAGGATTTGCAAGATGAGGTGACAATTATGCACAAGAATTTAATCACTTTTACGGGACAAAAATTTTGCGGATAGTGAACTCCGAGGATGTTATCACCATACAGAAGAGGGTGGAGGAGGCGCAATGGGTGTATGCTGAGATTGGAAAGGAATTGTGTCTATGTAGCAGAAATTTTCTGTACCTCAATAGCACAAATGTTGCCATGTGTAACGAGCTGAATACGTATGCACATTGTTGATGGGTTTGTGAGTTTACCGCGGTGACAGCCACTGCTACCACCAAACTGATGATGCTAAACTAAATTTAAATAATCATAAGAGAGAAAAAAAAAAGTAAAAAACATATACCTAATTATTATGGTTAATATTCAACTTAATTATAATTATAAACACTATATATATCACAGGAATAATTTACTCTTTATTTTAGAAAGGACATAGTAGCATTCACCTACTAAAAATCGTTTCAAAACTCTTTGACAGCGTCTTAAAAGATGGCGATTCGCCAATTGTTGCAGAGTTGTTTAACGACAATGTAAAACCTACGCAAAACTCTTAAAAAATCGCTGCTAAATCATACTTTGATTTTAAACACTTTTAAACGCATGAAATTAAATAAAATGACTACTTACGTAAAAAATTATTTGTATAAAGATAATAATTAATATATAAATAAATATTATATTAAACACTTTAATTAAACATATCAATCTATCTAGCCATTATTCTCAACCATTTTATCCATAAAAAAAAAGGTATCTTTAGTCAATATGAAATAAACGCAGTCGCATGCATCCTGAAACAGGCAATTACTCCTCGTCAGCATTACTTGTGACTCCTCACCAATTTTTATCTTATATTAGAACACCTTCTGGAACTACTTATCATGTTTAACAAAATAGTCAACATTGGTAGACTAACTAATCTTTCACTTGCAATTATTATTTTGACTTTTACGTTTCCTCTCAAACACGAAGGCTGCTGAGTTTGTCCCAACATTTGATGAAAAATGCAAGATCAATCGAGAATAAGATTATAAAAAATAGTTGAAAGATGTACGTGTATGAAATATAAGTCAATATAGCCTAAAATGCTAGTCCATCTTATTTTATGGTAAATTGATAGTACATGAATTAGCCCGTCTAACTTTTTTGTTTTTATATATAATATAATAAAAAATAAAAAGTGAAAATTTAACTATAATTTAAAAATATATAAAAAACAATAAAATTATAACATATTTTTTTCACCATTTTCTTTTACATTCTTAACAATAGTCCATCATAATATACATTTTTAAATTACTATAAAAAATAAAAAATATATAACAATTTCAACTTAATTTTTAAATAACGAATAATTTTAAAATAATAACATCATTTATAATACAGTACAACATAAAAATAGAAATAAAATTTTGTGATAAAAAATAAAAGAATTATTTTTATTTTAAAAAATAAGGTATGCCATAAAACTTGGTGCATATATCTTGTTGTGAGGGAGAGAGTTCAAACTAAAATAAATAAGAAAACAGAAAAAAATTAAAATAAAGAAAATCTATATATATATATTCTTGTAGTACCCTTTTGTGTTAAAACAAAAAAAACCTAGTCCAACGGGCCAACTTGCCTTACGGCACTAAAATTTGCAGATTTGACAATTTTTTTAGTTCAATAAATTTAAAATTTTAGCTCCACTCACCTTTTTGATGAGCTTAGTGGATAGACCTAACACGTTTGACCTGTTTTGATCACCCCTATATATATATAACAAGTTCGTAACTTGGATATAAAAATTTTGAATTATGTGTTCAAATGAGATTATGAACCAGGCTGTTACTTGTATACAACTCAATTCATCTAATCCCTTATTACCTAAAAATATGATGATAAAGCCCAAAATTAGTAACTTTTGAAAATGTTAAAGTTAACATTACAATAAAAATTTTATTGAAATTAAAACTAAAATATCCAAATTTTATAAAAGTTAAAAATGTAGTTAATTTTTTATCTATTTATAATAATATTCCTAACAAAATATCAACGCTCTAACAATAATCCCAAAATATAATATATCTTAAACTAAATGTTTGGAATTGACATTGAAAATATACAAAAGAAGAAAAAATGGAGAAAATTTTTTGGTAAAGAATAAAGATTATAATTATATTTTGAGAAAAATGTATATTATATATAATATCTTTAATTTTTTTTATATTCTTTTGCTATTGTAAAGAATACAATTTCCACTCTTTATTCAACTTTTTTTTCACTATAGTATTATGCATAGGGGGTTTTGAGTGTATGATTTTTGCATTTTAACTTTTAAGGATGTGAAGGCTTTTTTATTGTAATAAGAAAACATAGAAAACTAAAGAGAAAACTTAAAGCAGCATGCTAGGGACAGCATTTTTTAAAATTTTAGGCCAGCAAATAATGAATATTTAAAAAAAATGAGCAATAGAAGAGAAATTTTATTATGGGCACGTAAGATATTTAGAAAAAAATGATACTTGCTAACTGAATGATATTTTAATAGTTAAATTTGATTAAAACTGCTGGTCACTGAAACTTTTTGATATTAAAAAACTATCAAAATTTATTATTTTTTATTATTGTTTTTGTTCATTAATTTAAATTTTTTAATTTAATAATTTAAATAATATATTTTAATTCATATTTTTAAATATTAATAACTAATTAATTATTAAAAGTAATAAATTCTAATGGTCCTCTAATATTTTTTAAAACTAAATTAACACAAGACATAAAATAAATGGACAACTATCGCAGTTCCTTCAGTGGGAAGGTATCTGTATTATTTCATTTGATGCATGTAGAATTGAAGCACAACATTCTCTACATTTAATAACACCAAGTTTTCATTTTTGTTTCTTTTGCCCCCATTAACACGGTAACCCTCTTTATTATTTCTCTTTAAAATTTGTTATGTTCCATTCCATTATTGTCCTTTCCTCTCTCTATCTCTCTGGCCCTCTTCTACATACGTATTTATATTCATGATGATGTTCTTTATAGACTTAAACTAACCATATATCTGAGGGTACCATTAATGTCAGATATGTATGTAATAATTTAACCGTACCATATATAGCATCTTTGTGTTGTGATTCTAGAATTTAAAATCTCAATAATTAGGCCGAATAGTCTAATTATTAGTAATAGTATGCTTAATTACTTCATTTAGTTGTAGTAGTCCAATTAATAGTATATGAAGTGTGAACATTAATTATAATTCGGAACTTCTAGAACATGCCTATGTTAGACTTTGGGTATTACTTAATTTTTAGTGCAATAAAATCATCATTTAGAATTTAGAAAGAAGGTGCAATATAAATTTTCAACTTATTTCGATACTGTTGCAAAAAATATGGTTTAGGGTTAAAAATCAATCCCTAAATTAGCTATTATATATTTATACATGTTAATTAAAGGTCAAAATGATCAAACTTAGTATTTAATAGACTTCTAAGAGATGAATAATTGAACTTCTTGTTTATGATAATATAATAAACTTTTTATGTATTTTTTTATGCATTGATTAATTTTTATATATACAGGATATGATTAATAAAATTTTAGTATGTAACACAACATGAAATGAGTTGAGAATAATATTCAAATTTAATTTGTCTCTTTTAGAAGTAGTAGTTCTAACTTCCAATTTTAATCACTTGTTTAAACCTAAATCTTAAATTTCTGTGATTAAATTTCTTATAAACCACAAACATCACCCTAAAACTTTGTCTTTATTCATGATGAGGCCAAATATTGTTGAAATTCAAGTTTAAAATGATATAGTTTCCAGGAATATTTTGAAAATAGTTTAAATATTGTTTGAGTGAAGTAATAATTATGAAGGGGAGGCAGATGTATTTATTATGAATGGAAATTTTAATGTATGTAGATGCTGAATTGATCCTCTCTATGTTCTTTTGCTAATTACAAAACAATTCCTCTTCCACTTGCAGTTTGTGTAAGGAGGCAAAAATAACTAACTCATCATAAAAAAATAAATAGTGGCTGCCATACCTGCATGGCTGCATTGCATTAACACACCAACTATATCAACCTGCTACACCAAATAAATATCACACAAGAGATATAGATTCCATTCGCTCACAATTTTTTTATATTTTTTTATCAGAAAAAAAAATCTTAATTAGAACTTTATAAGAATTATTGGATAAAACTGTATAATAGTATAATCATTCATGTTTTTTTTATTAGTTTAAATTTTTAAAATTTTTTAAATTGAGTAATTTCATGATATAGTATCAAAATTCTATATTAAAAAAGTTTAGAATTTGATCCTTAATGAATTTTAAAAATAAAAAAATAACATAAAATAAATAAAATAAAAAAAATTTATACAAAAATCAAACAAACTCATCCAAGAATATATTCTTTTATTTTTCTATTTATATATTTATTATTACTCAGTATACATTAAAGTAGATTGTACTCATTCTTCTTTGTTTAGCTGAGTTTCTAAACATTGGAAAAAACATTGTTTAATTTAATTAGCTAGAAATAATGTTTATAAGAATTCTTTTTCTTATACTTAGAAATTAAAGTTCATGAGTGGATTTCGCATTTAATTAAAATAATTTTTTTAACTAGAAATTATTTTTGATATGGAAATAGAGATGGTATTTTGGTTGAATATTTATTTAAAGTGTATTACAGTATTATGGAAATTATTCAACACACTCCTACGTGTTGGCCAATATGGTGCCACGTGTCCAATACACCCCCACGTGTTGGCCAGGATACTGCCACGTGTCGAACACACCCCACGTGTTGCAACACGTCCCTCACGTGTTGACTTCTCACCTACAAAATCTACCTATCTGTAATTACATCAAATAATTCAATTTAAAAAAAAATACCAATATTTTTTCTATATAAAAAAAAAATCAGCCTTTTTTAACTGGTGTTTTAAATATTTAGGATTTCATGATATAAAAGACCTAAAATTATAAACAAATTGTTGTATCTGTTGTCATTATTATAGCTACTGTGGTTCATAGTTGTTAAGTTGAAGTTTGCAGAAGAGTGTGTCGGTCGGAAACTGCCACTATTGTCTGATCTGCGGCCTCTCAGGCTCTCAGCATTCGTGGGATTCAGTGCAAAATGATAACAAACACTGCTTCTAATTCCTCTTCCTTGCAACTATCATCTTACGGTTTCATCATCATCATCATCAGCGTAGAAATTCATGCAACTATCAGAGACACCCCACTGATCCTTTTGTCGCTACTACCATGCATATATCACATCACATTTTTAATATACCAAAACTTTTTCGGAATATAGTGCTGTTTTATCCATTATCGTTTAAACTAAAATTTAATTTTATTTTTTAAACGCTTTTTTTTTTTATTTTAATTACTTGATTAAAACTATTTTTTTCTAAATATATTTTTTTATTGTTTTTTTTTCTTTTATTATTTTATTATTTGTGCTCTCAAATCACTATAACAATTATTATAACCACTATAATTATAATTTTTGTTATTATTTAAAAAAAATCATGATAAAAAAGATTTTTTTTAAAAAAAAATTATTTTTATTAAAAGATTAAAATAATATAAAATAAAATATTTCAAATATTAACGAAAAAATTAAAACTTAATCTAAATATAAAAAGTTAAAATAATATTTGACTCCCTTTTCTATTTCAACCCCCTTATAGTCCTTTGCAATTTTTTTAGCCGCCATTGCTCCTTTCAATTAGGAAAAACCATGCGCCAACTTTTTTTTTATCTACAGAATCATAAACTACTAACGAAAACATTAACAAAAATCGAACCACATCTCAGCCACTTGATTGGATTCAAAACAATAATCAACTTTGTCTAGTTCAATTGACAATCTAAACTTGAATTATTCATTATCTTCAACAACGAGATAACTGTTTAAAACTGATTTTAGAGCTTGATTTCAAAATCGTAGAGAACGAACGAAGAAAACACAGAGATGGAAGAGAATGTTGATTGAAAATGTCGAAAAAATTCGAAAACGGAAACAAAATTCTTTCGAAAAAAGACAGTTATATATTTGCGCATTGATTGAAAAGTTGGTTAGATAGTGGCGCGTGATGTTAATTAAGTTAAAGAGACTTGTATAGACTTGTATGAAATAATGACTTGTATCTCGAGAATATTTGACGTAGTATAATCTGTTAAACTTTTTATTTACTAATTATTAATGTAATAAAAAAAATTAATTTATTAATTAAAATACCCTTTTTATTTTTTTAACTCAAAATTAATTAACCAAAGATAGACCGTTTTAATGAAATTTTTACCTACCTACTAGAAGAGATACTCTCTCTCTCTTTCTCTCTCTATATATATAGTCATTGTCTAAATAGAAAAACAGTCCACACTTTGCTAGGTATTCCAGCAGATAGCAAGCTAAGTCCAATAATCCGGGAGCTGAAGATGGAAACAGAGAAGCTTCCAGCAATGGATAATAACACCTTACTATCTGAAACTTTCTTGAACACAAGAGAGTTTGGTGGAGAGGATCTGTTTTCCATTTTAGAGAGCCTTGAAGACTTCAATAGTCCTCCTCCTCCTCCTCCAAGGAAGAGACAGAAGGTTACTGCATCAGCATCCGAAGATGGACAAGAAAGGGTATTATCGTCACATATAACTGTTGAGCGCAACCGGAGAAAGCAAATGAATCACCATTTGTCTGTCTTGAGGTCACTTATGCCCTCTTTTTATGTCAAACGAGTAAGTCTCCTTAATGTCAATTAAATTTAAGAAAAGTCTAAGGACCAGCAACTTTATTAAATTCTGGCCAGCATGTAATCAGCAAAGAAAAGTGAGCCATTGGATGAAATCTCACACCAATCTAACACCATTAAAACCATCATTGATGGCTATTTGATGGCTATAAATCACAAAAGTTACCGGTCCTCTAGCATTCTTCATAATTTTAATTAATATTTTATTCTAACCTATTCTTCCTACAATGTGTAGGGAGATCAAGCATCAATAATTGGAGGTGTAGTTGATTACATCAACGAATTACAGCAAGTTCTACAATGCCTAGAGGCCAAGAAACACAGAAAGGTATTTTACACAGATAACGTACTAAGCCCAAGACTAATTATTCCAAGCCCAAAATTAAGCCCAAGAAAACCGCCACTAAGCCCAAGAATACTAACCCTCCCGCCCATTAGTCCAAGAACTCCACAACCTGGAAGCCCATGGTTGCACTCCATCGAGCCTTCTCCTTCTTCTTCTGGATCATCCGCTATGAATGATAATATGAATGAGCTTGTTGCGAATTCAAAGTCGGTGATTGCTGACGTGGAGGTTAAGTTTTGCGGTCCGCATGTATTAGTGAAAACTGTGTCTCCAAGAATTCCTGGGCAAGCCATGAGGATAGTATCAGCGCTTCAAGACCTTGCTCTTGAGATTCTTCATCTCACCATTACCACTTCTGATGAAACCATGCTATACTCTTTCACTATTAAGGTATCTACACTCTTTTCTATATATGCTTTTTTAAGACTATGTTCTACAAATATTTCATCAAATTAGTTATCGCATAAAATATATGTTAAATTATAAAATACAAAATTAAAAATAAATTAAATAACATATATATGTATACACAAATATATAATAGCTGATTTTTAACAAACATATAATAATTTTGTATCTTATACATATTTATTTATTTATTTAGTTTTTACATTCATATATTTAGTAATATCATTTTCTTGTATTTATTGAGCTATTAATGTCGGATAGTAAGTAAATATTATCATTTAAGTTAATATTTGGTTAACAATATTTTGTACTTATATTTTTAAAAATTTATACATAAAAAATATATAATTTATATTTATATTTATAAAAATTATTATATATAAATAAATAGAGTTTGTACTTATATTTACTAGAATTTGCATACATAAATTTCTAAAATTTATACGTTAAAGGCAATTTAGTATTTATGGTATTTAAAAACTGAATTGCTAAAAACATCTCCACAAATTTTTTGTTAATTTATTAGTGCAAAAAATGAGTTAATTCAGTATATGAAAAAGAATGAATATAAGTAAATAGTATAATAAGTACCGTCTGAAGTTCACTAAATATCAGTTTTTATTGAGTTTGCATTTCTAATCTTTTTCTAATATTGAATTTTAGATATTTTTATTTTAAGAGTTTCGATTTTTTTTTTCCTGAAGTTAAATGTTGGTTGTACAAGGTTAGTTAAATATAAATATTGATTTTCAAAACTTTCTCTAATAATAATAATAATAATAATAAGTTTCTCCATATATATGACCAGCTTAAAATTCTAGAAACCAGCAATATAATTTTAATAATTTATCATATGCATGAAGTATTATTTTTGTTATTACTGAAAAAAAAAAAGTCAGTTCAAAATTCTGAGATGCATAACTCCACACCATCATATATGGTGTCTTTTTCTTTAGTCATTTTCATCAGTAATATATATTATTGAGGACTGCATGAGTTTCACTGTTTCAGTATAACAATGATGTAAATGTTTCCGTTACTTAACCCTTGTCCTCCTAATCAATATATATGTCTTAGATTCCAAGTTTTTACAACTCAAGTCTCTACTCATGAAATCAACTTCACTACTACTACTGCTGCTGTAGCATGATATATAGTAACACAAAAAATGATCATGGTGGTGATCATCAGAATAACGTTTATTTAACGAAGTAGTAATAGCTAGTCATAAATGTTATGATCAGTATTTATCATCCCTTTTTTTAAAAATTTAAACAGCTTAATAGATAGATAGATAAATAATTATATATTTAATATATTTATTGATGTAAGACAGCGCAAGTTAAATGTTGATCTAATATAAAAATAAAAATTAGTTAAGTACATACATCCATTGATACTATTTAATAGTTGTTATTTTTATCTTCAAAAATTTTTCGTGCATAAAAATTCATCGTAGAGGATAGATAATGTACACATTTATTTTATTTTATATTAAAATTTTGTTTTTTATTTAAAAGAATGAGAATAATAAAATAAAAAAGCATATATTTGTTACTGCAACATGTAGTAAGAGTAATAATAATGATAATTAATTATTTATAATTAATGGCATGCCGTGCATACACAGTATATTTTTTCAGTGCATGTGGTATATCCAGGGATGTATATGATTGCACTTTGCAGGCATTGTCTTCAGTTGCTGAAAGACAAAAACTTATTAAAAGCACTAGTCTCATATATAGGGCCAATCTTTTATGAAACAAGATGTGCCAGCATGCATATATAACAGAAAATATTTTATTAATCCTCCTAATATATGTTTTCTGAGTTTGGTCATTTTATTTATTGTTTTTGTCTTAGAAAAGTTTAAACTTATTGTTTTGATCATTATATTACTATTAATTATTAATGTGACAAACTAAAAAACTATATAGCAGGATGTGTATCATTGGAATTGAACTATTATTAATCTGATGACAACTTATCCTTGTTTATGCAGCAATGTTATTATCATTTTGTATTAGTCAGTAATAATTTATACTTATATTTATAGATTTTTATACACATAAAATATATAATTTATATTTATATTTATTAAAATATATATACATAAGATAACACAGTTTATATTTAAATTTATTTGTTAAAAATAATTTGATATTTATATGGACTAAATGTTGATCAAAATTACTAAACTTTGTGTGTAGATTGGGATTGAATGCCAACTGAGTGCGGAAGAACTAGCTCAACATATCCAGCAAACATTCTGCTAATTAAAGATGACTTGAAACATTGATCTCTTCCTCTTTTTCATCATCTTACTCATTTACATGTACGTAGGTAGTTAGTTTACACCAATGGTAGAAGCTGTGGATCAGCGACATAGCTATCATCATTCATTTTCTTTTTGAGTGTATTTTGTTTTTTGTTTTAGCTACTGTATTTTGTTAGTGAAATTGGTCATTATGACATGTTTTAGCTGCTATGTTCTTGTAACCAATTTGAGTTGGTCGAGTTGTGAATTTATTAGTCCGTTTAAGTAAGTGTCGATGTTCGAATCTTGCTTTTTGTATATAATAATTCATTGACTAGTGACAGACTCTTAAATAGAACTTCAATGCAAGATATATAATAATTCAACTAGGTTCTTGTGTTGTCTTCGTTTAAAATTCACTGTATTTTTGCCTTAATCAATGTATTTAAACATAAACAAAATTTTAATGCATAAAAGCAAAAGCGACAATCAATTTAAAACGGAAAAAGTATATAATGTGAGGGTGACACCACTTGTAATTATTGACCACTCTCAAGCGAAGCTTTAATTTCATTTCTCTATTGTTTATATTATATTCTATTTCCGTTTGTGAAATCTAAAGTCAGTGTTGTAGAATTTGGAATGTAACCTATTTAATTTTAAAAAATTTAAGTTTTCAGTACATCACATGTTCAAAAGTATAGGAAAATATTCATATATCATTATCAAACATAAATTTCAAATGTTTTCCACTACAAATATATATTTAAAATATTATGAAAAGTCTAGATGAATCCCTAAAAAATTTTGCTATCATCCTTATTCATATCTTGTCCCAAAAAATAAAGTTATGCTTAAAAAGAATAGAGATCCATACAAGAGGCCAGGCCTCCTTCGCACCTGCCCGACTTCACAGAGGTTGAGCGCACTAACAGCTGTACAAAACCCAACTTATCCAAATAAATAATTATTTTTTCAGATATTTTTTACTCATCTAAAAGGGAGATCTTAACAACTTCCCAAGAAAAAGGGAATAGTCATTCAACATCAAAGGTGGAATTACTCTAAAAAGGTTGTTATGTATCCTATTATAAATACGCTGACACTCTCAGGTATACTCAAAACTCAATCTACTAAAAACCTATCTAAAGCCTTTGCTAACTTAAGTATCGGAGTCTCTTGCAGGTACCACCCCTACCGCCTCACGAGGAACTTGGACGACGACACCTCCGCACCACGAGAAGTCGAACGCTGCCCAAAGAAAATCTGGACGGACCTCACGTTCAGGTCCAAAAGCAATCCAGTTTTAGGTAACCCTCAAAACATTGGCGCCGTTACCGAAAACCTGAAAGTCTACACCCACCATGGCGGATGAACAATTTGAAAACAGACACACTGCATCTGAGTCCGATCCGGAATCTCGTAACGACAACTGAGCCCTTGTGATACCATGACGACAAAAAAGAACAAATAATCCTAATGGGGGAAGGAACATCACAAAATCCTCAAAACGTCTAAAATCAGAGGTACATCCACCTGAGAATGAAGAATCTCCACACCCAACTGAGATCATGGGACTCGGATACGGACATCATGGCCGGTTGGAGCACCTCTAATAGGAGATCAAGCGACAAAAAGAAGCTGAAAGAGATATGCGAAGGGAGGAACAATGTAGAAGGAAACTTGAGGAAAAGCTTCTAAAATTAGAAGCTAATCTATGAAATCGGACCAACAATGGTGAACGAGAAAAAAAATCCTTTTGGGGGAGAAGATCCATTCATAGATCGAGGAAATCATGCGGGCTAGGGTCCCAAGAAATTTTAAAAGCTCCGACATGGATCTCTATGATGGAACGACCGACCCACGACATCATCTCAACAATTTCAAAAGTAGGATGTATCTGGCCGACGCGTCCGATGTGACTCGTTGCAATGCTTTCTTGACAACATTAACCAAAGCAGTAATGAAGTGGTTCGATAGCTTACCACCCAGGTCGATAACTTGTTTTGATGATCTGGAAAGGAAGTTTCTTACCCGATTTTTAATTCAAAAGGACAAAGTCAAACATGCTCCAAGTCTCTCGGGGGTAAAACAGGATGTCGGAGAGACTCTTCGAGCTTATATGAAAAGGTTCAACAAAATCTGATTAGAAATATAGAAATTGCCTCCCGAAGCAGTAATAATGGAGTTAGTTAATGGTCTTAAAAAAGGTTCATTTTCTCAATCCATATCAAAGTGGCATCCGACCTCTTTATATAAAGTACAAGAGCGAACAGAGAAGTATATCAACATGGAAGAGAACTCCCGACTTAGAGATCTAGTCCCGAAGCTAAACCCTACCTACCAAGCTCAGGATAAGAATAAGGAAAAAAAGAAAAAGAGAAATACAGCTCGGAAAAGTCTCGAAAATACCATAACTACATCCCACTCCAAGTTTTTCTTGTCGATATCTACAGGAAGATCTGTCACACTGAAAAACTTCCGACTCTCTGCCCCATTAAACACAAAAAGAATGGAAGTCAGACGGAATGCTGCGAGTATCACAAATTATATGGACATTATATTAATGATTGTTATGATTTGAAAAATGTTATAGAAAGGTTGGGTAGAGAATGTCAGCTAGACAGATACCTCGTGGAAAGATTGGACGACCCAGGAAAAAGAAAGAAAAGTGATGAACATGGAGGTTGGTGAGATCGGCCACCACAAACCCTTGATAGGCACATACATATGATAAATGGAGGATTTGCAAGAGGGAAAGTTACTAAGTCCTCACGCAAAAGGTATCTTAAGGAAGTGTATCAAGTCGGAAAAGATTGTACAGTTCCCGATTTATCCACAATTTCATTCACCAAAGAAGATGCTCAAGGAATGACACCTGGTCACAATAACCCCATAGCAATCACAATGATCCTCACTAATGCAAGCATCCATAAAACGTTGGTGGATCGAGGAAGCTCGACCGACATATTATTCAAACTCGCTTTTGATAAACACGTGTTAGAAGAAAAGGAACTGAAAGCTTATCCAAATAACCTTTTTGGGTTAGGAGATACGCCGATCCAACCTCTTGATTTCATCTCACTATATACCACTTTTGGTAAAGGCATGAAATCAAGAACCTTAAGTGTTGACTACATTGTGGTCGACGTGGCATCAGCCTACAATGTCTTGATAGGTCGGACCACCTTGAACCAACTAGCTGTGGTCATTTCTACACGTCACCTATGTATGAAATTTCCAACTACAGAAGGAATTGCCATTGTAAAAGAAGATCAGAAGTTAGCAAGAAAGTGTTACAAAGAAAGTCTCAACTTAAGGGGCAGTACAAAGGGTAAGGAAGTCAATAATATTGAACTCGAAGGTATTCGAGCACGGGAAGAACTGTGTCAACAACTTGAAAGAAAAGTTGAAAAGGTTTAAATCAGAGATCAGGCAGAAAAAACAACAAGTGTAGGGGCCAACTTAGATGAAAGATTAAAAGCAGATCTCATTGAGTTCTTACAAAGAAACTCCGACCTCTTTGCCTAGAAAGCCTCCGATATGCTTGGCATAGACACCATCCTCATGTGTCACAAGCTTGTCATTTATCCAGGCTTCTGACTTATTCAACAAAAGCGATGGAAGCTCGGCCCTGAAAGAATACAAGTTATAGAAGAGCAAGTGCAAGCCTTATGAGAAGCCGAGTTTATAAGCGATGTAAAATACCCTTGTGGTTAGCTAATATGGTCCTTGTGAAAAAGCAAAATGAAAAATGGAGGATGTGTATTTATTACACCAACCTCAATAAAGCTTGTCCCGAGGATCCATGTCCCCTCCCCAGCATTGACGCTTTGGTCGACTCAACTTCAGGGTATAAATATCTGTTGTTCATGGATGCATATTCGGAATACAATCAAATTTCGATGTACAAGTTGGATCAAGAGAAGACCTCTTTCATCACTCCAAATTTAACTATTGTTATGTAGTAAAATGCTGGGGCCACATAACAATGATTGATGAACAATGTATTCTCATATCATCTTGGAAAATTGATGAAAGTATATGTAGACGACATGCTTGTCAAGACCAGGGACAACCTCAATCTATTGTCCGACTTAGCTAAGGTATTCACCACAATAAGGAAGTACGAGATGAGACTAAATCCTTCAAAGTGCACTTTTACAGTGGAAGGCAGGAAATTCTTAGGCTTCATACTCACTCAAAGAGGTATTGAGGCCAACCCGGTCAAATGGACAGCAATCTTAGAGATGAAAACCCGACCTGCCTCAAGGAAGTCCAACAACTAAATGGAAGGTTAGCAACTTTATCCAGATTCCTGGCAGGATCAGCATTGGAGTCTCTACCTTTGTTCTCAATACTAAAAAAAGAAACTAATTTGAATGGAATCAGAAATGCGAGCAAGCCTTTCAAAACTTTAAAACTTTTCTATTCCAACCTCCAATACTTACCCGACCTGCCCCAGGAGAAGATCTCATCCTCTATTTAGTAGTTGCAAGCTGGACTATAGCTTCGGCATTAGTCCGAGAAGATGAACACAGACAACAACCTATCTACTTTGTCAGCAAAGCTCTGTAGGGGAAAGAACTAAACTATTAAAAGATAGAAAAATTTGCATATGCCTTTATTATCACTACCAGAAGGCTCCAACTTTATTCTCAAGCCCATATTATAAATGTCCGAACTAATCAACCCATGAAACATATTTTTTAGAAAACTGACATTGCAAGAAAAATGCTACAATGGCAATAAAACTGTCCGAATTCAACTTAAGTTATGAAACTCAGATAGTAATCAAGTCTCAATATTTGACCAGCTTCGAGGACGATGAAGGATCGGCAATTTCACTGGCATCGTTTAGTTGTATGTTGCAGGTGACAATATTTTTCCTGACTATTCGAAGAGTTTTCATAGCCGCCTTAGGAGCCATTTTATCTGCATGACATCAAAGTCGGGTTACGTTAAACATCCACAAATCAACAAAAAGGTATCTACGAAAAATAAAATAAAGTCTACCTAGCTCAGATCAAAGGTGGCTCGAGTTTCCTAAAAACTTCTTGGTGTCCAAATAAGGAGCTTGGCCCCAACATTCCTGGAACAGGTCAACTACACTCTCTTCAACTTCATATAAGTCATCCAAGTTATATTTCAAAATCAAAGGGCTCTCCTCCCAATGTAAATGGAAATGGGGTTTATCTCTCTCATTTAGAAAGAATGGCCGGACACTCTCCACAGCTTGAATTTTAAAAAAGTAATTTTTAAAATCATGAAAAGACTAGTAAAAAATGGCAAAGAATTTTTTCCTTTGAACCGCTCGAAAGAAAATTCAGCCTTATTTTTTGGAACTAAAAGGTTTGGTGAGAAAGAAAAGATAAAAGAAGACTTTTAGGAAAGGGGAAACGTTTAACTCCCGACAAAGAAGCTGGAAAATTTTTAAGAAACCCCAAAAATTAGGGTGAAATTGGGACGAGGCGACGTTACCGACCCTAAGGACCTCGATTTCAAAATTGGAAAAAGGAAAAAAAAACTCTCTCCTCGGGGTCAGTCACTATAATCTCATAGTTTCTCTCATCCTCCCGAGCTAAACATAGCCTATGGTGTCTACGAAATGTTTCGGCATACTCTTTATCAATAACAGGGACAAGGGTAAGCACATATATATCTATCTAAATCAAGTCGAAAAGTACTTTAGAAGACATGTTGTGAATTACTGAACGAGACATCAAAAACTATACCTACAATACAACAAGTAAAGGCAAATTGTCACAACAACTCGAGCAAATTAAAACAACTACAACAATTATAAGAGGTCGGATCGTCGTCAACAACACCAAACAACACTTATAGAATGTCATACACTCAACAGCTATATTCATACCACCAAAAACAAAAATGGCGTCATCTTCAAAGACTAAGATAATACCATTTGGGGGCAATACAAGCATGAAAACTCCACACACAAGATTCATGGTAACAATCAAAATTCACTATCAAAAGCCCAAATCCAATAAAGAATAGAAGCAAAGTTTTTTAGTTCAGAACCCCTCCAAAAAGCAAAATGACAACACCATTCATCATGCAAGAAAACAAAGAAACGGAAATAGAATTTCAAAAAGATAAGAAACGCTAACCTAGAAGAAGCACGAATTAAAACTGAACACTTGAATGGCAATAGCTCAAAGGTTCCACTCTAAGGGCGCAAATAAAACCCTTTTTTCTTCAAGGTAAAAGAAAATCTTGAAATCAAGAATGGATATGGAAAAGAAGTTGAAGAAATGGCCAAATGTTTCAGAAGAAAAGCAAAAAAAGAAGAAAGAAAAAAGAATGAAGTATTTATAAGACACTAGGAGCAAAAGTGTCATTTCACATCCCTCATTAATGGCGTGCTCAAGATAACCGTAGAAAGAATGTGCGTAACGTTATGAAAAGACATGACGTTTCAATTTTCCAAAACACATCGAGTACCCGACCTACCCAAAAAGACGGTTTACCCGACGTGATGTGTCAACATGTCAAATCCACAAAAAATAAAGTCCGGCCCCAAAAAAATAGAGGTCCACACAAGAGGTTAAGCCTCATGCACACCCGGACGCACTAACAGTTGTACAAAGCCCACCTTATTCAAATAAGTAACTATTTTTTCAGATATCCCCCACTTATCTAGAAGGGAGATCTCAACAACTTTCCTAGAAACAGGGAACAATCATCCACCATGAAAAGTGAAACTACTCTAAAAAGGTAGTTATCTATCATACTATAAATATATTGACACTTTCAGGTATACTCAGAACCTAATCTACTAAAACTTGCCTAAAGTCTTTACTAACTTAAGTATCGGAATCTCTTGCAGGTATTATCCCCCACCTCCTTACGAGAAATTCGGACGGTAGCACCTCGGCACCACGAGAAGTCAGACACTGCCCAAAGAGAATCTAGACTTCACTCACGTTCATACCAAAAAACAACCCAGTTTCAGATAACCTCGAAACCATCTTTATATTTCAATTTGCCAATGAATATACACAAGTAGTATTGAATATCATGATGAGACTTGTTAGATAAAAAAAAAATGCAGAGTAGAAAAATTAAAATAAAGAGTGATGTTTTGTTATGAAAAAAAAAATTCATGGGAGGAAGAAATCGGCTAAGTTAAACACTTTTATTTAAATTTTTTAGAACAAGGAGTACACTTTGTATGACAAATAGAAAACGTAAAAAATTGATAAATTACAGACTATCTTAGATGTTTTTGTAAGAGAAGGAAACAAATAAAGTGGTTAAATATATATGTGCAAATTGATTTTAAAAGATAGAAGGTATTTTAGAGACATATTTCAATTAAAAGAAATGTTTGCATATATTGTACTTAAAATAATAAAAGGTAATGTAATAAATTGTCAGTTGATATGTTTGATTTTATTATTAAAGAATATGACGAAAAATATATATAGGATAAGTCAAATTAGTTTTAATTATTAATTAAATGGTGAACTATACAAAAATTATATGTTATTTTTGTGAAGTTATTATGTACCAAATGGAATCGAAGTACTTTTAGGACTGATAAATTATTAGTAATTGTGGAGGAATTGGTGAATATAGTTAAAATCAAAGTTATGGATGCACCAATGTGAACCACAATGTAATTAATATATCCAATATATTTGAAATGTTAAAAAGCTGGAACACAAATTAGGTGGAATAAGTTCAATAACCATTTAAACAAATGAGAGATCGTCTATTATGATAGTGATGAAATTACTTTTTTTTTTTAATTTAATTTTGATAAAAGAAGGCATATGAATGATTATATTTTTAATAAAAAATATTATGTGAATATTAAAATTATGTATTTGTGTATAAATATATGTGATAATTAATTTATTTTTAATGTATATTTTTATATTTCAATATATATTTTATATTAATAATTAATTTTAGTGTACATTTAATATGATTCATTGCTAACACATCTTCTTAAACAAGAGCCTCTTTTAATTTACTTAAATTTTTTGCATAAGTTTTCTTTTTCTTTTTATTTGTCTTATACTTAAATTTTTTATTTTTTGAGATTCAACAATTATCGAACTCTATACCTATCTGATACCATATCATTAAACAATTTTTTTTTTTTAAGTTTAAACGAATAGGTAAAACCGTAGAAGAGGACATAAATGATTATTTTTCTAACAACCATGACAAATGAGACGATGAGAATTACGGTTGAGGTCATTTTCGACCTTATGATGAGATTGACATGATTATATTGAATTATGATATTTGATATATTTGATGAGTAAATAGTCAAATTAGTTTCTGAAATATTATTCGTTTTTTAAATTGGTCTCTGAAAGAGTTTTTTAATTAAATTTGTCCTTTAAAGATTTTAAATTAGTCAGGTTAGTCCTTTCGTTACTTTCATTGCTAACGGCATCAGAGTTTGTTGATGTGGTACCTTAAGTACCATCACAACACATATCTAATAATCTTAATTGACTATTAACATGATTAGTTTATGAAATTAGATCAAATCAATCACAAATTGAGAAATTTCAATGCATCAAGTTATCCTTTTAATTAGATTTTGATTTGATCTAATTTCATAAACTTATTATGTTAATAGTCAATTAAGACTTTTAAGTATGTGTTGTGGTGTCATTTAACGTGCCACATTAATAATTTTGATACCATAAAAAAAAAGAGTAACGGAAAGACTAACATAACTAATTTAAAATTTAATTAGACAAATTCGTTCGATTAAAAAAATCTTTTGAAAACCAATTTAAAAGATGAGTAATTTTTCAGGGACTAATTTAACTATTTACTATATATTTAATATATTTATGATGGTTAGACATGTATTTTTCAAATGTTTATTTTTGTTATGAATTGATGAGAGGACACTCTTCCTCATAGATTTTTAAGTTTTTAAAAAAGTTCTATCTGTATTCCTTATGTGAGATGTACAATAATGTAGAGATTATGTTCGGCGATGAGTACCAGACTAGAGAATACGCGCATTCATCATGTGTATTGTTTGGGTGTGTTAAATTTTTTATGCTTAGCTTCATAATATGATATGTAAATGTGTTACTATGTATGTGACTTGTTTAATTTTGTGAATTGATATTGTATTGAATTGTATGTGTGTGTTGATTGAATGGAGATAGTGGACGTAAAGGTGTTATCAAGTCATAGATTGAACCTAGGCTGTTTTCGAATGATTTAGTGATGAGATATAATTATTGGATTAAGTAAACTATTTTTTAGATGTTTGTGTTAATGTTACAAGTGTGAAAAGTGCATGAAATTAGTTGCACATCAAAAGAAACAAGAGAGAGTGGGAAGTTTATAAGATGAGAGATTTATTAATTTATTACTTTAAGATTTTGAGTTGGATATGATGTCTTTTTATCTCATATTCTCTCACTTAATTCTTCTTCAAAATCTTTTTGGTAGTTGGCCCAACAGTTTGGATCTTGGGATGACAATTAGGAAAGCCTATGAATTTATATTTATCTTTATTTAACATTTATCTTTTACTTTATCCCATTTAGAATCTTTGTTGTTCTCACCGTGTGTAGTTATCAAGTAAAACTAATTATTAATGGTAAAGTAAAATTCCCATATACATTAACAATATGTGATTCCCTTAATGATGTCAACCTTCAAATATCAATCTCTGCTAATGTAAAATTTAATCAATATAATATAATATTATAGAAAAGACAAATTCATATACTGTTAAGCAAATTCCAAAAATTTAGTGGAGCACATGCTTTAATAATCAAAACTAATTAGCATCATTGATGCCAATAATAATGTCTTCAAGCAGAATTGATATATTTTGATTGGATGATTACTCATCAAGAAGTGGTACCTCTTGCTTTTTTGACTTCATTGGATGGGAAGATTTATTATTGGCCAGTACTTGAATACTTAACTTTTCTTGTCTCCATAGCATTTTGACCTGAATTTGAAGTTAGCTTTGACAAACTATAAATCTAGTGAATCAATGCTTAATTGGTTGTTGTTTCTTTATTTTCTTGGATCAAACTTCACTCAAGCAAGAAGATTTGATAAAATAAACAAGGATTTAATACTTTTTTAATTAAGTTAATGAGACTTATACATGATATAAATTATAAATTTAATGATAATTAAATATTTACTTTTTTATCCTATTAATCTCCTCATTTTAAAAGATTTTTTTTCCATTTTATTATACTAATCACTCTCCACTTATTTTTATCTGTCATTTTAGTTTATTATCCCTCCCAATATTGTTATTATTATTTCTGTATGCAACATTTTTTTCATGAATTGGCAATTATTAGAAAGGGTTAAAAATTATTCCATTTTCATTAATTTAAAGTAATTTATTAATTATTTTAATTTTTAAATTATTCTTAATTTATGAGTTTAATTTTAATATATCAATAGTGTAATAATACATTTTACACTGTCATTGAATCACATCTGTTCTTTTAAATAATCATTTACGGCGTCGTAAATGATTTTTGCGACATGTTGCTACATAATTATATACATGTATAAAACTGTTTTATATGGTAGTATATTTTTCCAAAAAAATTGTTATATATGTATATTGAAATTCATAAGCAAAAAGCAAGAATTTTTTTTTGGTCATTTTTAAGAGTTATTGTATATATGAATTAAGGAGGTCATCATGAGTTTATTTATTTTTTTTTTCAAATCTTTCTAAAATGTTGAGTATTTATTTTATCGGTGAATTATTGTATTCCCTGCTGCTGGGAATATATACTGTAAGGCTTTTCGATCTTAATTGACGAAAAAATAATGTTTATGTAATAACTAAGGGAATAGCATAATTGATAAAAGTTTGCAAGTGGATGACGTACCATGATAAAATTAAACTAATGATGATTTCTATAGATAGGGCATTAAAATGATGGAAAAGACAAAAGGATAATAAAATTCAGAGCGTAGCAAGATAAAATAATTGACTTTGGAATTTATGCCTTAAGTTGATGATTAGCAGTAAAGTTAGTGTTCATGGGTTGTTCCGCACGAAATTAATTAACGGTAGAGCATTCTAAAGAAAAAGTAAATAATTATTGCCTCCCTCCTTGGTGGACTTTTTTTTTTTACTTAAATAAAATAAATTAATTATTTATTCAAATAAATTGAATATTATTTTTTTTAATATTTAATTATAATTTTGCTAGCACAAAAAACGAAAATAAAAATTACTATATTTACGTTGTCATTGTCAATAAAAATTAAAAAAAAATGTAGAAATGATTGACAATGATTTTTTTTCTCTCTTTTTTTTTATCTATTTTTACTGGCAGTGATATCGTAAACGTAAGAGAAAAAAATTGTTCCATTTTAAACTCCCACGAATTATGTTTAAACATGTAATCTGTGTAAAGTTTTAGTAAATTACATAAAAGTGAATCAAAACTTTATTAAAAGTGATAGAAAAATTAATTTATTTGACAAGAATAATTCTCAAGATCTTTAAAAAAATAAAAATTTATTAAAAATCAAAAGTCTAATCTAAAATTTATTGGACCCAATCCAATTTGATTCTAAAGAGTTATTTGGTGATTGATTTTTAAGAGATAGAGATATTGTGAATCCACCTGAAATTATACGGTGGCCGACATCTACGTTGAATGTTTTGTTAGCCGATGCACTTCAATTCAAAGAATCTTATTCGATGTCTTTAAGTACATTCCGTTTTGAGCTATTTAATAATACTTTAAATGAAAACCACTGAGTTACTGACGAGATCGCCAATGTATGTCAACATGTCTCCATAATATAACCATAGAAACAGCACCAAAACATGAATTTGCATGGTACTATTTCATGTGCATGTGCATGTATAATCTATGATTGTAACGTTACATGTATCTACTTGCGGCTTATATGTAACGTAGAAAAAGAAAGTGTAGCTATTTACATATTTTTACTTTTATATATAATAATAGCTGTAAATATATGTTTAAATATGTTAACATTTTTAATATATTGTTATAATTGTTCTTGCCTAGTAGAGGCCGAGCTGTAGCCTGTACTTCGTCGGAAGCCGAACAATTATCCGGTCGATAGCAAGTATACCTCGGCCGGCTAGTGTAGCAGAAAGAGGGGGAGCACCTGCAAGAAGCACTCCAACGCTCAAGTCAGTTAAGGAATATATGATGAGTTATAATTTTGGAGAAGAGAATCTATCTTTTCAATCTCTGATAGCTCCATCTTATAGCTAGGAGACGAGGATAACCGTTTCCTAGCATTAAGGAGGAATTAATTCCCTTTTGGTGCGTTATTTCAAAAAGGTCAGTTACGATCATAACTCGGTAAAATGAATGCATCAGTTACAAGAGTGATATCCGAGCTATAACTCCTCAGATGGTGTATAACGGCCATATTATAGTCCCCAAGCTTAGCCTGGCTTTAAATGAGACGGGTTGAGCTTTTTGATCCCAGTTATAGCTCGGTGTAAGGAGCCCCCAGATCAACATGCCTCATATGTTATGAAATGAGAGTATTGACTCTTCATTTTTGTTTTCTTTGAAATCGTAAAAGGCGCAATAATTGCTCATTAAAAAGGGGTTTAGCCTGAAATGACTGTGCGATTTCCAAAGCTGCTTGGTAGCCGTTGGTCTTGATTTAAATGAAGGGGTAGGATTTTTATGGAACTCAAGGGTTTATTAAATGCATTCTTTGGATTTTATTTCAAGTTACACTCAGCAAATGAAAATTTTGGGTTTTTAACTGCTGCCTGTGTCCGAAACTCTGAAGAACATGACTAAGAGAGGTTAGTAAGAAAAATCTTTCATTCTACGGCTTCATTTTGTCTTTTATTTCTGGGTAAAAAGGAAAGATGGGATAGAAGAAAGCGAAAGCTTTACCCAAAATTGATGATGGTGATTCGTATGATTGGGTTGATGGGACGTTAAGATAAGGGCTTCTTTGTTCGCAGATAAGGAGAGTGTTAGTGAGGTTAATTTAATAAAGGTAGTTAGGCCAGGTTTTAGGATTGAGTTATTGCCATGCAATCGTACAGATCGCGTGTTTCACAGAAAAAAGAACTTCGAAAGTTTTTATATGTACAATTGTGTTTTGGAAGAACTTTTTGTTAAACTACCTTTTACTTCCTTTGAATGTGACATACTGAAACAAATGAATTGTGCCCCATCACAAGTTCATCCAAACGGATGGGCTTTTTTGAAATGTTTTCAATTTTTGATGCAATATCTTGAAATCGAACCGGAAATAGAACTGTTTTTTACCTTGTTTCAAGCTAAAGGGGTCTGGAAGGGTGTCTGGGTAAATCTAAATAGCACCCCTGAATTTTCTGTTTTTAAGTTATACAAATCCTCTTTCAAGGATTTTAAAAAAATGTTTCTTCAAGGATTTTAAAGAAATGTTCCTTTTTACCTGGACGAACATTTGGGCGAGAAGTTTCCTATGTACTGGTGCTGCCATCCACAGCATATACTTGGTCCCGATCTTATAACGCCTCGAAACGAGTGCATAATTAGCTTTCTTATGGAAATGGTTGACAAGGGTGGTTTATTATCTATGTCTGAACTGCTTCCGTGGGAAGAGGATAGGGCGGCGGTTATAAATTATCTGGGTGAGAGTTTATGAACTGCTTGGTTATTATATTTGAAAAAATTCTGGCATTCTGACTTTGCTTTTCTGTTTTTTGTAGTTGGGAAGTATCCCGGTGTTTCTGCTTCAAGTTTGAGGGCCCGCTTCAAAGCAAAAAATTTTGAGGGGTCCTCGTCCAATCCTGAGAAGAAGGAAGTTGGGGCCGAAGTCAATCAACCGGAGCCGAAGAAAAAGGGATTTGTTTTTAAGAAAAGAAAATCCGATGTGATTAACATTGATGACGATGAAACCACTAAGGGAATTCATCTGGATGAGTTGTCAAGCTTTACCCTGAAACAAGAGAGGTTACACGTGTTTGAGGAAGAGGGGGATGGGTCCTCAGTCTGGGACAGGAACTTCCCCTTCAGTGTTGTTGTTGATGAAATTGCTCAGGCTTCTACGGACCTGGGTCGCATCGAGGGGGTTGGAGACGTCGGTATTGATCAATTCATCCAGGTCAGTTTTAATATTTGTATTTTTGTTGCATGAGTAGTGTTTGGTACTCATGGCAGTTATGTTTTCTGTAGGTTGTTGGGCTTCGTCTGGCGAGTATAGGTCATGCTCAAGAGAAAAAGTATAAGAAAATATTGCAGACTGTGACAGAGAGTGTGGTGATCAAAGAACAGTTGGAAACAAAAGAAAAGTCCTTAATTGAACTTAGGAAGGAAATCGCTGCAGTTAAGGAGGAACTAAGGCTAGAAAAAGAGAGTCATGAGAAAGATGTTGAAATGTTGAGTAAAAAGGAGAAAGATTTAAACAATATGAGTGAGCAGATTGTTGTGGTGACATTAAAGCTTAAAAAGATGGAATCAAGCCGAGAAGGCGAGATTTTAGATGCATTTGCCGAGGGCTTTGAACGTGCAGTAACCCAAGCAAAATTCTTGGTCTCGGACGGGGATTTTACTGCTATGGATCCGAGTAAAGTTGTTCGTGCTGGTCAGTTGGTGGATGATGAAGAAGTTGCCGAAGAAGATGGGGATAATTTGGCTGCTTAAAGTTTCTGCTTATTTTGCTGTTTGACTTGTGTTTAGTTTGCCTTTTAGAGGCTTATATTTAATGTATCAGTGTTTTGAGAAAAACTGATGTTTTAGCAGATGTATTTTGAATGTAGAGCTGTTTTCCAAATGTATTGGTGTCTGTTTAATTAGGTGTATTTCGTTCCTAATTTTGCTCGTTCCTTTCTTTAAAGAAGGATCTGTGTTTCCGGTGTTTAGCCAACTGATATGTGATGTGCGCATTCAAAATGTAATGCGACTTTGTGGTCTGAAGCGATTTATGTTTTGATAAATCGATAGTGATGTTATGGCCATTAATCATCGGATTTGTGATCTTTTTGTAATAAAAGAGAAGTATGATAAGAAATAAAATAATTATTGGCTGAATATATTACCTGAATTTTTATATATCAGGTCAGCTAGCCTCATTAAAACCTCCACAAGCAAAACCTTTTTTAGGAAAAAATCTTGTGGTAGGAAAAAGAGTACTAGTGTTCTTACATGTTCAACTATAATATTGTTTTAGGGATCTAACATTCCAAGTGTTTGGTAACCTTGTGCCATCCAATCTTTCCAACTGATAAGCTCCCCTTCCGAGGACTTCATGTATTCTGTAAGGGCCGTCCCAAGTTGCTGCGAGCTTTCCATGGGAGGAAGGTTTTCGGACATCTTCAGTCTTTCGTAGTACCAGGTCGCCTACAACAAAGTTCCTCGGTTTTACCTTTTTGTTATGTCACCGACTTAGACGTTGTTGTAACGCCTGATGACGAATTGCCGCCGTGCTTCGTACTTTTTCAATGAGGTCCAGCTCGGCTTGACGAGCTTGTGTGTGTTCGTCAGCTTCTACCCGCAGGGAGTTGTGCGAGACTTCAATTGGCATCATGGCTTCCGAGCCATATACCAAATGGAATGGTGTCTCCTTGGTTGTTGAGTGTGCTGTAGCATTATATCCCCACAATATTTCTGGGACGAGTTCAGCCCATAAGCCTTTAGCGTTGTCTACTTTCTTCTTTAGAGCCTGTAAGAGGACTTTATTTGCTGCCTCCGCCAACCCATTTGATTGTGGATGCTCTACGGAGGAAAAGTGTTGCTTTATTTTTAGATTCTGCAAAAAAGCTTTGAAATTATGGTCGGTAAACTGACGACCATTGTCAGTAGTAATATGACGAGGTAGACCGACTCGACAAATTATGTTTTTCCATACAAAAGAGATCATCTGACTGGAAGTGATTTTGGCTAAGGGTTGAGCCTCAATCCATTTAGAAAAATAGTCAATTGCGACAACTAAATATTTGACCTGTCTTGGCGCAGTGGGGAACGGTCCGAGGATATTGATCCCCCATTGGTTAAATGGCCAGCTTATGATTGATTGGTGCAGGTTCTCGGCTGGTACGTTAATGATCCGAGCATGCTTCTGGCAGCTATCACAAATTCGAACTTTGTTTCGGCTGTCTTCCCAAATTGTGGGCCAATAAAACCCAGCTCGGAGAATTTTCTGCGCGAGGCTTCTTGCTCCCGAATGTATCCCGCATATGCCTTCGTGGGCTTCATCTATAACAAGGTCGGCTTTCGATTTGTCTAGGCATTTTAGTAAAGGTCGAGAGTAACCTCGCCTATATAAATTATTATTTAACAGTGTATAGAAAGATGCTTGTCTCCTAAACTTTTTCTGATCCTGGATCTCATCTGGAACGACCCCATTTTTAAGAAATTGTATAAATGGTTTTTGCCAACTAGTTTCTTTAGAAATAGCAAAAGTACCGATTATATTTATACTCGGTTCTGCTAGGGTGGACTGCGAAAGTGTGGCTGTGTGTGACTGGGTGGTAGCTAATTTAGAAAGTACATCTGCTCTGTGATTCTGATCTCTAGGTATATGACTTATTTCACAGTTTGAAAAATTATTCTTAAGCTCGTTAACAATATTCAGATATTTTAATAAAATAGGATCTTTCGTTTGAAAACTTTGATTTACCTGTTGGACCACTAGCAATGAGTCACAGTAAACTTTTAATTCAGAAACATGTAATTCGACGGCTAACCTGAGTCCGGCGATCAGAGCTTCATATTCAGCCTGGTTATTGCTGGCTTTAAATGAAAATCGGAGAGAGTATTCTATGACAAGTTCTTCTGGATTTTCTAGAAGAATTCCTGCTCCTGATCCTTGAAGGTTGGAGGCGCCATCGACGAACAGCAACCACTGTGTGTTTTGTGTCTTTGGGCTTGGTCCGGTAAACTCGGCTAAAAAATCAGCCAGGTATTGGGACTTGACAGATCCGCGAGGTTGATACTGGATATCGAATTTGGACAGCTCAATGGACCACTTAATCAACCTCCCTGCTAGTTCGGGTTTGGCGAGTATCTGGCGTAATGGTTGCGTGGTTCTGACATTAATTGTATGGCTTTGGAAGTAGGGTCGAAGCCGTCTTGCAGAGAAAACCAGGGCATAGGCGAGCTTTTCTAGCCTCGGATAGTGAAGCTCGGCATTCTGCAAGGATTTGCTGATAAAGTAAACCGGCAGTTGACCCCTCTCATCCTCTGTAACAAGAACAGAACTAATTGCTGTATCAGTAATTGACAAATACAAATATAAAGTTTCGCCGATCTTAGGCTTTTGCAGAATAGGGGGTTTAGAGAGAAATTGTTTTAAACTTTGAAATGCGACTTCGCATTCCTCATCCCACTGAAAGGTTGTATTTTTCCGTAAGCACCGAAAAAAGTTGGCTGATTTTGCTGCTAGACATGGTAAGAATCTCGACAAAGCTGCTAATCTCCCTGTTAATCTTTGAACCTCTTTTATTGTTACGGGACTGGTCATGTCAAGAACGGCCTTGCATTTTTCTGGATTTGCTTCAATTCCTCTACTGGTGAGGATGAACCCGAGAAATTTCCCCCCACGGACGCCAAAGGCACACTTCTCAGGATTGAGCCTCATATTGTAAGCTCGGATTTGGCCGAAGATTTCAGTAAGGTCGGCAATGTGAGATTGTCCTGTCTTTGTCTTAGCGACCATATCATCCACGTATACCTCGATATTTCGACCTATCTGCTGCGCAAATACCTTGTTCATCAGCCGCTGATACGTTGTCCCTGCATTCTTTAAACCAAAAGGCATTACGTTGTAACAATAATTACCATATTCGGTTATAAAGGCTGTTTTCTCTTGGTCTGATGGATGCATGAGAATCTGGTTATAACCAGAATACGCATCCATGAAACTCAAAGTACCGTAACCACAAGAATTATCAACTAAGGTATCAATGCATGGTAAAGGGTAGGCGTCTTTGGGACAAGCCTTATTTAAGTCTGTAAAGTCGACGCACATGCGCCACTTACCGTTACTTTTTCTTACCATTACAACATTGGCTAACCACGTTGTGAACCTGATCTCACGGATGAATTGGGCGTCAATGAGCTTTTTGGCTTCGGCCATTGAGGCGAGCCTTTTCTCAGTTCCGAGGTTCCTTTTTTTCTGAGATACTGGTTGGGCTGCCGGGTTTATCGCAAGTTTGTGTGTGATCACTGACGGGTCGATGCCTGGCATATCTGCAGGGGTCCATGCGAAGAGATCGGCATTCTGTTTTAAAAAGTGGACGAGCTTATCCCTTTCTTCTCCCTTTGTGGATGCTCCAATAAAGGTGAATTTTGTTGGATCATCGGTCAATGAAACCTTTGTTACATCTTCATTTGGCATAGGACGATCTTCAAAATCAGCTCTGGGATCTAACTCGGCTAAGGTCGGTTGATCGGCATGTATAGAGTTGATTCGTTGTTCAGCCCCTCTCTTCACAGGCTTCAGGCTCGCATTATAGCAATGCCGAGCTTCTTGAAGGTCACCATGGACCGTGGCTATTACTTTATCCTGCACTGAAAACTTGACACAGAAATGGATTGTGGATACGATTGCAGCAAATTTATTCAAAAAAAGCCTACCCAAAATAAGATTATACGGGCTAAAGCAATCAACAACAAGGAATTAAATATCCTGTGTCCTGGAGAGTGGTTGCTCGCCTAATGTGGTTTGCAGCCATATTGAACCCATGACGGGTACCCGTTCTCCTGAAAAGCCTACAAGATCTCCAATAGATGGCTGCAAAATATTAGTACTTAGTTTCATTTTTTCAAATGTAGTAAAGAATAAAACGTCGGCGCTACTTTCTGGGTCTAGGAGGACCTTTCGAACGATTAGATCGCCTAACTGAATAGAGATGACTACATGATCATCTAGGTTTGCATCTTTACAAATAAAGTCGGTTGAGCGAAAGGTTATCTCTGGGAGATCTTGACTTTGTTGGGGATTGTTGGTGGTGTCTGAAAGTGCCAACATCGCTCTATAGGTACGCTTCCTGGCCGAGCTTGTGCTTCCGCCCCCAGCATATCCTCCCGAGATGCAATTGATTATACCCCTGGGCTGAGTAGGGGCTTTTTCTTTGTCCTTTGCTGATGATGACTGGCCTATGGGAGGTTGTTCGGTAGTCGTCACCGTCTTTTTTTGAATATGACCTGAAATAAATTTGTCAAGGTGGCCCTGTCTTGCTAGACGTTCCAAGAGATCTTTTGCGATTACACACTCATCAGTCGTGTGACCATATTTCTGATGAAAAGTGCAATACTTGGACTTGTCAATATTTTTCGGCTCAGGGTAGCTGCCGGCTTTACGGGGTGGCTTAATTAGCTTCGAATTCAATATTTTTTTGATGATGTCGTCCCGCTTTGTGTTGAACTGGGTATATGACTCGTAACGGGGCATTGGTCAGAAATTCTTTTTGTTCTCCCGAGGCTTATCTTCATCCTTTGTAATTGCTAACTTCTCTGCCTTTCGGGCTTGACGGAGTTCCTTGATATCTATCTGTCCTTTGGCCTTTTCTCTAAACTCGGCCAGAGTCTTGGGTTTAGCTACGGCAATGGCCTCTTGAAACTTACCCGGTCGAAGACCACTTTTAATGGCATGCAAATGGACCTCTGGGTGGAGATCAGGAATTCGCATAGCAACTTTTGTAAAACGAGTAATGTAGTCCTTCAGACTTTCTTGTTGGCCTTGCTTAATAGTGGTTAGATAATCGGAATCATGTAAGTATATAGCTGACGCTGCAAAATGATCTTCAAATTGTTTTGCCAGCTCCTGAAATCGTGAGATAGAATCTGCAGGCAAAGAACAAAACCAGTCAAGTGCAGGACCTTCTAAAAAAGAAGGAAAACAATGACATAAAATCGGATCAGATGCACTGTTAACGATCATAATAGATCGGAATTTCTTTATGTGTTGTTTAGGGTCCCCTAATCCGTTGTAGGGGGTTAAAGTTGTTGGCAGTGTGAATTGTCTGGGCAATTGAAAATTCATGATCTCCGCCGTAAATGGTCCGGCGGAGTTATCAGGTTCTCGATCTTCATCTTCTAGCTGAGGTTCCTCGTTCTCAGGGTTGGCATCATCGTCCTGGGGCGTCTCCGAGATATGCGTCGGCTCGGACTGACGTTCATCATTTCCATGTTGTTCTTGACGATCATCGTTGTGTTCGAGACGAGCATTAATTAATTGCTAAATTTGTTGCTGCATCCTCTGATTCTCCTCCGCCATATGCTGGTTTGCTGCAGCCATGCGTTGATTTGCCTGCTGAAGCTCAGTTACCATCCGGAGGAGTTCGGACGGAGTGGGAGGAGGTGCATCAGCCATTAGCAGACGTTAGGGATTGCGAGGCCTATTAAAGAAAAATCCGGCCCCACGGTGGGCGCCAAATGTTCTTGCCTAGCAGAGTCCGAGCTGTAGCCTGTACTTCGTCGGAAGCCGAACAATTATCCAGTCGATAGCAAGTATACCTCGGCCGGCTAGTGTAGCTGAAAGAGGGGGAGCACCTGCAGGAAGCACTCCGACGCTCAAGTCAGTTAAGGAATATATGATGAGTTATAATCTTGGAGAAGAGAATCTACCTTTTCAATCTCTGATAGCTCCATCTTATAGCTAGGAGACGAGGATAACCGTTTCCTAGCATTAAGGAGGAATTAATCCCCTTTTGGTGCGTTACTTCAAAAAGGTCGGTTACGATCATAACTTGGTAAAATGAATGCATCAGTTACAAGAGTGATATCCGAGCTATAACTCCTCAGATGGTGTATAACGGCCATATCAATAATTATTTTATATAATAAACAAAGGATTTGGATCCTCTAAAGTTTAAATTTCACTTTAGAGAGAAAAGTGTGATCTTTCACCATTGATTTTATAGGTGGGACCAATAATAAATATGAAAGAGAAACTATTCAAGGGTAGAAGATCACACTTTACTCTCTAAAGTGAAATTCAAACTTTAGAGGATCCAAATCCCTATCAAAGGTTCTATTTTACTATGGATAATTTTTTTATTTAAAATTAAATGTTCTAACTTTTATTGAGCCAACCGTGGGAAGCTCTCAACCATCGGAGAGACTTCGGGAAGGAATCAAGCAAGATAACATAAGATGAGAAGACACCACATCCAACTCAAAATCTTATAAACTTCTCACTCTTCCTTACTTTTTTTTTTATGTGGGACTAACTTCAACACTAACACTTTCGTTAACTTCTTTAAAGTTGCCAAGTTGGTCGTTTAGTGTAAATTGTTTTTTCCTTTTTATTAATTAGAAGAGAAAAAAGAATGGTGCTTGTGATCTGTTGTTTGAGATATAGTAAGAAATATCCGATCCTTGCTTATATTTGTGTGTGTATTTTGATATTTTGTGATGGCATGTGGAGTTGATGAATTGTCATATACTCTTATTCTTAATTTGCCTCAATGGTGGAGATAGAAGAGCTTAAAAACAAAAGTTAATAGAAAAGGAGATTATTTAAAAACCCAAAATCCTCCATGTGCAAATGTTGAAAGGGGCTAGTATTCTATTCCATTTCTATTTCCACCTCTTTGTTCCTCAAAAAATCTACAAAGAATAAGTGCTTATTACTTTTATTTTTGTCATTTTTTAAGGTAATTTTGTATTCTATTTACGGTAGGTGAGAAAAAAACAGTTTTGACTTATTGAGTACACTTATTTTTAAATATTAAATTCAAAATGCACATTTTATTTTGACTAAATTCTGAGATGAGCACTTTGCACCTTTAAACATTTTTTGGAAATAGAATATTGACATTAATTATTTATTTTGAGATATGCTATCACTAAAGAATTACTACAAGGTTATTATATTCTTTCTCAGGTATAGAGATATGTAGTTTGTTTGTTACTTAAAGAAAAATTATTCCTTAATACACTACGCACTTGAACAAGTATTAAATAACAATTAATAAAAAAAAATTAGCAAAATTTATTATACTAGTATTTTTATCCATAATAACATTAGGAAAATATAGTTTTTCTAAAATTATGGTCCACTTTATTCTGACAGTATAGATTATGCATGGCATAAAAGATTTATAAAATCAAATTACTTTTACAAAAAAAAGTTGTAAATTGACAAAAATCTCTAGCTAAGAAGACCAAGATATCTGTAGATAAAAAATCAAATAATAAGATTTTTAGTTATTATTTTTATATAAAAATTCTAATTTTTATTAATAATTAATTTTAACATTCGTTATCTAAAATTCAAAATAATTTAACGTGTATATTTTTACATTTAATTAGGTGTTAACTGTTAAGTCTGTTGCACAAATAGAAATAATTAATTTTTATACTTGTTATTTAAAAATAATATTTTTTCTCTCTATGTATATAAAAATATAATTAGATATTAGCATAAAAAATTATACTGATAGTTACGTTATAAAATTAACTCAAAATTAATTTTTTTAAAACAATTGAATCTTGCTTCTAACTTTTAATTATAACATTAGTACTCTCTTCAAATTATATGTAATCAATATTTGAAAGAAGAGAAATAAAAATATAAATTAGAAAAATAAAAATTTAAAACTAAATAAAAAATTAAAAAACTATGTATATAATAAGAATAATAATATTTTTTATTTAAATTGTATTATTTTGTTAATTTTATTTTCTGTAGAAGAGAAAGATAGAAAAAATAGAGAATGAGAGAAAAGAGAGAGAAAGATAAAGATGAAGAATGAGAGTGAGAGTAAAAGTTTGTTAATTTTGAAAAAAAATATCGAATAACATATTTTGATTTATCAAATTATTAATTTAAAATATAAATTATATATAAAGTAAAAATAGTAGAGAAAAATAGAAAAATAAAGAGAGATAGATGAGAGAATTTAGGAAGGGAGTTTATTAATTTTGAAAAAAAATATTTTCTCTTAATTTTAATAAGAGTGTCATGTGACACATTTGATTATTAAATTAGATAGTAATATATGATATATAATATAGGTATATTTCAATTTCAATTTTAATATTTCAAATTTAATTTTAATGCAATTAAAGAATGACATGTTACACATTTTGATTGTCAAATTAGTAATTAGTCATTGATATTGATAATCATATATAAAATAGATAGAGTGATTGAAGGAATGAGAGAAATAGAGAAAGGAAGAGGGAGGAGGGGAGAACTTTTTAATTTTGGAGGGAAAGATTTGATTTCAATTGCAATGAGAGAGTGACATGTGGCACATTTTGGTTGTAAAATTAGTAAGGAGGAGGAAAGAATTCTTTAATTTTGGAGGAAAAGATTTAATTTCAATTACAATAAGAGAGTGACATGTGACACATTTTGGTTGTAAAATTAGTAAGAAGGAGAGGAGAATTCCTTAATTTTGGAAGGAAAGATTTGATTCCAATTATAATGAGAAAGTAACATGTGGCACATTTTGATTGTAAAATTAGAGATATATAATAGATATAATAGATTTGGTTAATATTTTTAACCATAAATTCAATTTTTTTTAATTTAATAATTTAATAATATATTTTTAACTTATACTTTTAAATATTATTGGCTAACTGTTGGTCAAAAATAATAAATTTTACTACTCTCTAACATTCATTTTAATAAATTTATTAAATTATATTAAATTTTTTAATTATCAAAACTCAACATAAAATACTGAAAAACTAACAGAATTGAGTTAGCATTTTTCTAATTCATCAAAAATAGGGGCAACTAAATTTTTTAGTTTGACTTCTTACTCGTGATCTGCCCGCTCGAATTGATAGCTCTGTTTGATAGAGAAACTGCAAATTCAGATCCACAATATTCATTATTTTAATCTTATGCGTCAACTTACAATTTTGGACATACTTTTAAAAGCCTACGAGAAAAGCTTTAGTCTTGCATGGGTGATGGGTCGGTATATTTTTTTTATCAAGCGTCTCGTCTTACAAAAGAAAACATTTTCAGCAAATAAAACATTTTGCCAAATTGTGTTCCAAAATTATTCTTCAATTAAGTGATATTATGTGACTAAGTAAATTTATTCTTCAATAAAAAATTTTAATTACAAAAGCACAACTATAAACATTTAATAATAACTAATTTGAGTTGATCTAGTGATTAACTCATTAGTCCGCTTAACTAAGTATTGGAAATTCGAATCCTGTCTTACATATATAGTAACCTATTCGACAAACTCTTAAATAGAGCTCTAATTTGTGACAGATTAGTTCTTGGTCTGTCAAATTAGAGAATATCATAAAAAACTAAAATTCAATAAAAAAATAATACATTCAATAATTTCTCTAATTAATTCATTTATAAGTATGCTAAATTTATTTATTTATTTTTATCTCAATTATGCATGCAAGTAAAAAACAAAATAACAAAATGGACCTGTAGTGGGCAACTATTGTTCATAATGTTGATTTAATCCTTCTAATGATAAATTAACTATCTGTTACTTAACATTATTATTGCCACTGCTGTTATTTAATATCAGATAGTGTACAGAGTTAGTAAGTTAGTTAGTGTGACGGCAACTTCACATAGTTATAGTGTAGCTATAAATAGATAGTTATAGGGCTTGTATTCTTTGAGACTCTTCATTAATGCAAGTTTCATTGCCTGAATTCTTCTCTCCTTCTCTGATCATGTGTTCTTCTTCAATCTCACATGCATTTCTCAACATGGTGCGGTGAGCGTGAATGGAGGAACACGGAGATTGCAGATTGAAGAATAGGCAGCTTGTTCTCTAATACACGGTCATTTGGCGTGATTTGAGAAAAATTGAAGAGTCCAACTTCACGAATGAAGCAATTTCTCTGTTCTTCTTTAATTCTTTCATTCTCTTCAATCAGATCTGGAATTGTCTTCTTGAATCAGATCTGAAATTCTCTTTTTCGATTGTTCTCCTCTCATTCTTCATCTCTTCGTCTATTTTCTTATCTTCTTCTCTCTTGAACTTGCACAACAGTGTTTGATGAGAGCTTCGTTAATTCACCTTTCTTCACGGTGACGTAACGAGTATTCCGATCAACGAGATTGAGAGAGAAAGATTGCGAGACAATTGGTGAAACTTGCATCTATGGCTAAGAAATCAGGAAGCGGATCTGGATCTGGAGGTGTTGGCACAATGGATGCTCAGCAGTTTGAGGCATTTTTCAGTCAAGTTGCGCAGATCCAGAGTCATCTCAACAAGGCAAATTCGAATCAAGACCTTTCAAGTCCTTACTATATTTTGCCGTCTGAAAATCCAGGTATACCTATTACCAATGTCACACTTACCGGTTCAAATTATAGTGCTTGGAGCAAAGCAATGATGAACGCACTTTATTCGAAGAACAAATTCGAATTTGTTGATGGCACCATTCCTAAGCCTAAGAAAACAGATCCAAATTTTAAGGCGTGGCAACGTTGTAACACGTATGTAGTAGCCTGGATTAATCTCTCCCTGAGCCCTAACATATATCAGAGTGTTTTATGGAATAATATAGCTTATGATTTGTGGAATGATCTTAGGCATCGGTACTACCAAGGAGACAGGTTTAGAGTAGTTGAGTTAAATGAGGAGATTTATGCGCTCAAATAGGGAGACATGTCCGTTACTGCCTATTTTGCTAGGCTTAAGAACCTTTGGGAAGAGGTTGATGATTTTAGATCGATTCCTGGATGTGACTGCGTTAAGTGTGAGTGCGGTTTAGGCGTCGTAAGGCAGCAAAGGGAAGAAGATAGAGTCACAAAGTTTCTTCGAGGTCTTGGAGAACAATATTCAATTGTTAAGTCACAAGTGATGCTAATGGATGAATTGCTTAGTGTTAACAAAATTCTGTCCATGATTACTCAACAGGAGAGGCAACTCTTCAGTTTTGAATTTTTGATAATGTTTTAGATACAAAAATTTTGGTAAGCTCCTCAGGCTCATCTTCTCAAAATGAAGTGAAAGGAAAAGGCAAAGGAAATAGAAGTCAATGTAACAAAGGGCGAAACAAGTTGCAATGTACTCATTGTGGAAAGAGTGGACACATAATGGATAATTGCTACAAGAAGCATGGTTTATCCACCAAACTTCAAGCCTCGGTTTAATAAGAAAAATCCTGTTCTTAATTGTATGACAGCAGCTGATGCTTCTGAGGATATTAATGACAATCTCAGTGTTCATCAACTGGTAAGGAGTGAACCGACCATTAATGAATTTACTCCAGAGCAAAGAGAAGCGCTTCTAGCATTGCTCAGCAGACAAGATCAATCTCATTCTCAAAGCATTAGCCAGATTTCAGCCAAAAATAATCTTTCACCTCATAACGGTAAAATGGTGCATATTTTGCATTTTGAATCTGATGTCATGGCTCTAAACATTTCAACTCAAAAACACAAGCCTTGGGTTATAGACACTAGTGCTATGGACCATGTGTCATATTCCTTGGCAGATTTTCAAAATTATTTCAAGATAGATCCTATTGTTGTTAGATTACCCAATGGTGCTCTCACAACAAGCTGCATTATGGGAACTGTTGTGTTTTCTGATGACCTTTACCTTACAAATGCATTGTTCATCCCTACCTTCAATTTTAAACTCATTTCAGTTTCAAAGCTCACTGCATCACTGCATTGTAAAATGAGTTTTACTGACAAAGATTGTGAGATCCAGGATCTGCACACTTTGAGGATGATTGGTGCAGCTAGTAATGTTGATGGTCTCTACATTCTGCACAAGGAAATCAAGATTCTCCCTCATATCACAGCAATTTCTCGCAACCACATTCCAGGCTCCTTGTGGCATGCTAGACTAGGGCATCCATCACATGATAGGCTAGTTGCATTACAAAAGTACTTTGAATTCATTGATTGTACAAAAAGTGAAACACCTTGTCATTCATGTCATTTAGGTAAATAAAAGAGATCACCATTTTCTGTTAGTTTAAATGTAGCAGCCACTGTATTTGACATTCTTCATATTGACATTTGGGGACCTGTGTCCATTCCTTCCTTTACTAGAAAATGTTATTTTCTCACTATAGTGGATGACTGTTCTCGTTTCACTTGGATTTTATTCATGAAAACTAAGGCAGAATCTTCACAGTTAGTTAAGGACTTTGTTGTTTTTGCTAAAACTCAATTTTGTGCAAATGTTAAAACAATTCACACAGATAATGGCCTTGAGTTCTTGATGCCTACATTTTACAGCTTTACTGGTATTACACACCAAAGAACTTGTGTGGAGACGCCGCAACAGAATGGGATTGTTGAGCGTAAGCATCAACACATTCTTGCTGTGGCTCGTGCTCTCATGACTCATGCTCATTTGCCAAAATCATTTTGGAATTATAGTGTTGGACATGTGAAGGTTGTGGTAGGCTTAGAGAATGGGGGGTTGAATCAATGCCTTCCTTTTTGTTGCTGTTATGACCCTTTTAAACAAAATTATAATTCTGATTCTGTTTAAACTAAGCAGCAGAAATTTATGAGACAATTTATTTTTGTCTCATGAATATCAGAAAACAGAACACAGCAAAGAAGAGAAAAGCTAACACCAGCATGTATCCTGATTCGGTTGCCTTGTGCTATGCAAGCTACGTCCAGTCTCCTCCACAACAGTGGAAGAATTTTCACTATAGTTAACAGTATAGTTAACAGTATTACATACACCAATTTCACAGGATTGACCCAATCCTTTCACACTCAAGTTCTAACCTAACTTGACATTGGCTATGCTAATACCCAACTATTCACTCTTAGTGCTAACCCAACTAAGAAAGGGATACCTTACAGGTACAAGATACAAGACATTTAACCATCCTAAAGAAATTAGAAAATAACTCTAGGCTTTTCTCTCAAGTGTTTCTCTCAGTCTTTTTCCACTCATGGCTTTTTCTTAAGCTTTCTCACAATGCCTTTTCTCACAAGAAATTACAGAAAGATAAACTTAGAAAAGTACATTACAATCAGTAAAACATGAAGAAGATTGATTTCATCAACAGCCTCTGTGCTATGCGAAAAACCAGATTGGCAAGCCTCTGATTCAGTTCTTCATACTGGCGGAATGCACCTTTGATTAGGTTACATTGTCTAGTTAGTTGAACTTCTTCAAAGAGCTCTCTCAGAACAAAACCTCTATTCATTGATTTTCTCTCCTTGGTTTCTGAATGAACAACAAACATCTTTTATCTCCTTGCATGTTGCTGGGTTCTTCTTCCAAGGTCAACACCGAGAGCCTTGAGCTTCACCAACCCACAGATTCACTTTTTCTCATTAAACCTTAGAGTAGAAACTTTTTTTCTGACTTCTTCATCTTGACCGAAAGTCATAAAGCAGTAGCCATAGAAATCTTCGCATTGTCAACTTGATCTTAGCCCTTGAAAAACAACTTGGTCCCCAAGTCATGTTTAAGACCGTGGATACACAACAGAGAAGAACAGAAACCATCTTTTCTTTGTATCCCATTTCGGATAGAGCAGAGATTTGGGAAGAAGAGAAGAAGATCTGATGCATTCAAGAGGAAATGGGTTACCTTTAACCTAAGCTTGATTTGGTTTGGATTTTTTTATTAGACTTCTGTGTTTCAAGCTTAATCCTTCTCTCTCTTGCTTCTTTGGTGACTAGCTTAGGGAATAAGCTCTTTCTCTCTTTCTCACTTTTCTGATTTTCTAATTTGACTGAGACAGAGAAGAAAGGAACGTTGATTTGGTGAAAGCAAGTGAGAGGGAATTGAAATTCAATTCGGGCTTGGATCAGGTTCTTCTCAAGTTCAGACCGTTTTGATTTCTTTTGGCTTTTTGCTTTTCCTTGGGCTCTCAATTTTGTTTTCAGCCCACCATCCTTGCTGATTGCTTTTTCATTCCATTTGGGCTATTGAATTTCGGCCTGCAACAATAAACAATTAGTAATAAGTAATTATAATTAATCAACACTAATTATTTATTTGTCCAAAAATAATGTTTGTCATCACTAATTAATTTGGTTAATTTCTTAACTCAACAACATGCAGTTTATCTGATAAATAGACTATGCACTCCTTTTTTGAAAAATAAATCTCCTTATCAAGTTCTCTACAAGTGTCTAACAGATATTTTAAATCTCAAAGTCTTTGGTTGCTTAGCCTATGCTAGCACTCTTAATAGACACAGAGGTAAACTAGATCCAAGATCCAGGAAATGTCTGCATCTTGGATTCAGGGAGGGTACAAAGGGCTATCTACTATTCGATTTGCAAACTCGAGAAATTTTTCTATCTCGATATGTGCAGTTTTATGAAAATTGTTTTTCTCATTGTCAAAAATCAGATTCCAACAACAAAGTCACTTCTAACTTTCCAGCAAACACATCTCATTACTTTGACTATAGCTTTCTGCACGGTAATAAAATTCAAGTTCTAAATGAGAATAATTCCAACCCTCAGGATGATGTAAGTCAGCAAAATTTAAATACTCAAATTGATGAAGCACCTCATGATTTAAGTGATAGTGAAGATATCTTGCCTTATGCAGAAATTCATGATCATGTAGACACAGGTTCTGCATTAGCATCTGCATCACATGAGGAATCACCAAATTCTTCTCATGTCCCTTGTCAAATTGTGCCTAAAATTGCTGGGGTAAGAAGATCTACTAGGCAAACTAGAGCTCCTAGATATTTAGCAGACTATGAATGTAAGACCACTAACACTGCCCCATCCAATTCGTAGCTCATTGCTCAAAGGTATCCAATCTCAAATGTTTTGTCCTACTCTAGACTTTCTCCTATGCATCTTGCATTCTCTCTTGCTATTCAAAATTTGGAGCCCAAAAGCTATGAGGATGCTATAACTCAAGTTTGTTGGCGAGAGGCTATTCAAGCTAAACTACTTGCTTTGGAGGAAAACAAGACATGGAAGCTAACCTCGTTGCCATTTGGTAAGAAAGTAATTGGTTGCAAATGGGTATTTTGTACCAAATATCACCCTGACGGAACGGTTGAAAGGCACAAGGCCAGGCTTGTTGCCAAGGATTTCACCCAAGTAGCTGGTATTGACTACAGAGACACATTTAGTCCTGTAATAAAGCTAGGAACATTGAGAATCATGTTGGCTATTGCAGCAGTCAAGGGTTAGCATCTCAAACAAATTGATGTAAACACAGCCTTCTTGCATGGAGAACTTGAAGAGGAGGTCTATATGCAGGTTCCCTCAGGCTTAGAAGCTTCATCAGGGCAGGTTTGCAAGCTTGAGAAGTCGTTGTATGGACTGAAACAAGCAACTGAGCAAGCAGACGGTGAAACTGCAAACTAAAATCTGTCTTGCTTGAGATGAATTACACTCAATGCAAATCAGATTATAGTTTATTTACCAAACAGACTTCCATAGGATTTACAGCAATCCTTGTGTATGTGGATGACTTGGTATTGGCGGGTGATGATCTAAATGAAATTGAAGCAGTCAAAAGAATTCTTCATGATAGATTCAAAATCAAAGACATAGGGAATTTGAAATATTTTCTTGGGTTGGAAGTAGCAAGATCAGAAAATGAAATTACTTTGTATCAAAGAAAGTATGTCCTTGATCTGCTCAAAGACACTGGATTTGAAGGTTGTAAACCTGCCACCACTCCCATTAATTATGGAGCAAAACTCAGCAAAAGTAGGTGTTGGGAAATTGCTTCATGATTCTACTCAGTATAGAAGAATCATTGGCAATCTTCTGTACTTGTCTAACACCAGACCAGACACTAGCTACGCAATTGGCAAGCTAAGTCAGTTTCTAGATTGTGCTACCAATGAACATCTAAAGGCAGCTCATCGAGTACTGCACTATGTGAAGGGATTCCCAGCTGCAGGCCTCTTCTTCTCGACAAAGTCAGATTTGCATCTCACTGGCTTCTCAGATTTTGATTGGGCGGGGTACCCTGATTCCCGCAGATCTACTTCTGCATATTGTTTCTACCTAGGATCCTCCTTGGTAACATGGAAAAGTAAGAAACAACTCACAGTTGTAGCCTCCTCTTCTAAAGCTGAATATCGAGCATTGGCATTGGCAACCCGAGAAGCTCAGTGGTTAAGCTATGTTCTTCATGATCTTGGTGTTCCAATCCAAAAACCAATCAACATATACTGTGACAGCAATTCAGTAATTTATATTGCCACCAATCCTGTATTTCACGAGCGGACAAAGCATATAGAAGCTGATTGTCACATAGTTTATGACAAGCTACAAGAAAATCTGAATCACCTTCTTTCCATTTCAATCCACAATCAAACAGCAGACATTCTCACAAAGCCCCTTGCTCCTGGTCCCTTTCATGCTGCATATTCTAAGCTTGGATTGTTGAACCTTTTCTCTCCCAACAATGCAAGTTTACGGGAGGGTGTTACTTAACATTATTATTGCCACTGCTGTTATTTAATATCAGATAGTGTACAGAGTTAGTGAGTTAGTTAGTGTGACAGCAACTTCACATAGTTATAGTGTAGCTATAAATAGATAGTTATAGGGCTTGTATTCTTTGAGACTCTTCATTAATGCAAGTTTCATTGCCTGAATTCTTCTCTCCTTCTCAACATGTGTTCTTCTTCAATCTCACATGCATTTCTCAACAATGTCTAACGTCTGCTAAAAAACTCTATCTTTTCAGATTATAAACTGATGAGGACCAACTACTACCAAAACTACATGTCTTGTCTGTTCTACTACACCATAATATTTGTATCGACACCTAAAAAGGTGTCTCTCAATATTTCCATCAAATTATGTATTGTTATAACGCAATTGAATTCTTAAAGGAATTTTGTTGCGCCTATATATGAATCTTCCTCTTCAAGTGACTCATGTGCTGAAAAATTATTAATTTTTTAATTTGTTTATAGATAATACATATATATTAATTATAATCATAAATTATACTATTTTATATTAAATAATTTATATAATGGTAATCTTATTTATTTTTAAATGTTGAATCGAATAAGTTATAGTTATTTTTTATTTAGAATTAAATGAGAATAAGATCAAAAAGACTATTTTATTTGAATTTTAGGGTTTAATGGGTGTCATGCTCAACTATAAAAAGTGACTTCAGTAATTTAATTTGGTCCCCAACACATTAAAACCGCTTCTGTAACTCTTTTTCCATCGGAGGAGTTGTGATTCAACCCTATTAGAAATACAGAAGGCTTTGGTTGAAGAAGATCAAAGAACCAAACTCTCTCAATTATACTCACGAATTCAAGTACACTTCTATATTCAAGTATTTCTTTCTTAATGATTAACATGAATGGTCTTAGGATTAAAAAAATTTTAGAATTTCCAACAAGTTGTATCAGAGCCATCTATAATTGAATCATTGAGAATTTTTGAATTTTTTTTTGTCATGGATTCAATTTTGAATTAAACAAAGAAATTTGTATTTTTTTCATGTGTAAATATATGTAAAAACTAAGGAGGTTATAATATTGTATGGTTATTATATATTGTGTTTTATTAATTATTCTATTACTTTTATTGTATATAAGTATTTGGTTTTGTTACTCAAAGAAATTGGTAACGATTTAGATTATTATATCCATCTATTTCATAAAAATTTGGCTTTAGAATAAATTAATTGAATATTAAGCTACTAAAATAATTTGTTTTGTGAAAAATGATTTATTTTAAAACATCAAAAATATATTGATATATAATTTATGCAAATATTAATCAGAATAAAAAACTTTATATTTATTAGAGTTATGTGTATATATATATATATATATATATATATATATATATATATATATATATATATAGGTAACTAGTTAAAAATAAATTAATATTTATTATTTATGTAAACAATAATCGTCTCAAAGAAAATTTATTGTTTGGCCAAATAATATATTAAAAAAATACAAAATCTCTTGAATTTAACTATTCAAACATCAGGTGTAAGAAACACTTGAAAATAATGTGTTTTTTAATCAATCAAAAGAGCTTCTAGAACTATGAGGTTCATACTTCATAGTAAAGTTTTATTTTATTTAATTATTTTTTGCAAATTTCAATTGATTTGAGAGCAATTATAGTGCTAAAGTAAAACATGAAGAATGATTATTATCCTGTAAATTACATTCAAGAAAACAACTATTTGAAATAGCTATGTTTAAACAATTCATAACTATACTAAAGAGAATATCTAACTTATTTTTAATATTAAGAAAGATACCACAAAAAAATCTATAGATATTCTTAGCTTGCTATAAAGAATTAAGTGATCAAATGAGTGATACTATATCAAATTCTCGATATGTGGTTTCATCTGAGAGTTCATTGGTTTAAATTTACAGAAACTTACAAATTTGGTAGCAACAAATATCTTTTTGGCACTCTTTTAATCCATGCTTGCATTTATTTATTTTCCACTTATTTTCAAATGTTATGCATTTTAGATTTTTTTATATTTTTAAATATTTTTTGATTTTAGCCCAACATATTGTTGGGTTGGTTGATGTCTGCTGAAACATAATTGTTTACCTTCTATTTATTATACAATAATTTTATTTAGTCGATAATTTTGTGCTAAGATATAGATTAAAAATAAGATTTCATCAAGAAAATATTGAAAATAGTAAAATCAGAATTTCATAACCATCAATTATTTTTGCAAAACCACTGAAAATATCACATGAATATCTATCAATTCTCATAAATAAGTCATGGATTTGTTTCAACTAATAAGGCACTTTAAAAATTATTGCATGTTCATACAATATTGATGAGTTTATCATGCCGTAGAAGTGGCTATGTAACAACTATGATTCATCTAGAGATACTGCAAAACAAGTCCCTCAGAGCATTCATTGGAGTATCAAAATTTAGAGTGAGTTAGGATAACATTTGGAGACAGAATGTATTTTTTAAGAGTCTTTGACGAAAATATTTGTTTGGATGTTGAATTTTGTTCTCAACTTTGACAAGAAAGAAAAAGAAAGTTAGCTTACGAGATGTACTTAAATGAATCTTTAATATAAAAGTTGTGGATCCATGGGATATATATACATTGGTTATTTTTGCAACATGCATGTTATATATATCATTTGATGAAAAGAATTGTACATACTTCAAATTAACAAAAATACTATTTATACACTAAAACTCGTCATCAAATTATTTGTGTATAAATATGTGTGATTTTCAATGTGTATTTATATTCTAGCATGTAATTTATACTAGTGGCTGACTTTAGTGTATACACGTAGTATAGTTGCAAAGAAATATATACCTACTATATACCGTCGCTATTTGAGTACTTTTTCTAGTTTTTTTGCGGCGGTTTTCAATATGCCGCAATTGTTGCCGCATAATTTTAAACTTGTTTCCAGCCATTTTAAAACTGCCGCTAATTTCAGTATAAAGTGCCGCAAAAATATTATTTTTTTTATTTAAAAAACGCTGTTGTTTTTATTTTAAATATTATAGGTATATTTTTTGTGTTTTTTATTTTTTAATATTACAAATCTTATTAATTTTCATCTAAAAGTCTAATCTGATGGAAAAAAAATATATAATTATGAAACAAATTAATATATTTATAAAAAATATCAATAAAGTAAATATATTGTTAAGAGTTGCATAGTCAAATTCAAAAAAATGTTTGCTTCAAATCAAAATAATTCCAATCCTAATATACTAATTTTCGCTTTGTCCTTCCACGAAATTCATCCTTGCAGTGATATCTGGTGGCAGCTCCTCACCTGGCCGTTTAAATAGATATCGCAGAGCACTCTACATTGCCTGCCTCTTTTTCTTCTCTTTGCTACTACTTCATCCTCCACAGCCTTCCTTTTCAACTTCTCGGCTTCCAACTCTGTATGTAGTTCAAGCAGCTTCCTTTGAATCTCCTCTATTTAAACTCTGTTGCCCAGCGGATACGAATTCGGACCGAAGAATTAACTAAGAATCAGTTTAAAACCTACACCACACACTCTACCTGATTTCTCTTTTTTGAGAACTTGAGCAAATGAATCACTTTAAGACAACACTCTAGAAGACTCATGTTGTTGCTCAATCTCCACAATTCTTTCCTACAAACATAAATCAGTATACATAAGCCATCGTGGGCTAGGGTAAACGATATTAGACTTTTAATCCAAATTTATAATTGAAACCAACTAGATACAACAATGAAAGATAAATCTTACACCAATTGTCCTAGCTTCTTCATGGATATAGGAACCATATTTTCTTTTGTGCACTGCGGTCCATAACTCCCCTCTACTAACTATCCTCCCTTGTAGTTCCGACTGTAACAATATAAATTATGACATTACCGTATTCCACGCAATTAAGAAAAATGTAGACGTAGAAATGGTTCAAAGGGTGAATTCAAACGTAAATTACCTCTTCTTCTTTTCACCTTTGCCAAACTTTTTGAACTGCCAGTGTGGGTGTATACTTATTTCGATCGATTTACAACATTTTTCCTGCACTTTTTCTATTGTGTCATCAGAGATAAGAGTGATTAGAAACTGATTTTGTCAGACTCAATGCAAGATAAAGGATAGAGTTATCTCACAGCTAGAAGCAAAGCTGGAAGCAGCAAGACTTATCAATAGTGATCGAGCTCACATAGAAGAAATGTCCATACCAAAATGGAATAGTTGTCTTAATCAAATACAAAAGTTTCATTTAAATTTATTTGCTTTTACTTAATAGATTTTGTGAAGTCTTCTCTTAACCCAGTTAAACATAAAGCAAACTTTATCAACAAAAGATGTGGAGATACAAAACTTAATTTCAGACAAATAGGGTGACATTCAATTTATTCAATGTTTATGATTTCTGGTTGGAGGTCCTTTAACATTCTAACTCCTCTTAACATAATCCTATTACAATATGAAGTTGGAAGTCTTCAATACATCCTACAGAGAATTCAAGACATTATAATGAATATGAATGAAGAGGTAAATAGATTTCATCCATTTTTGGCTAGAAGGATTTGATTTTTAATACAATTTCTAACTTTACTCTAATTTTATTGTTACATACATATGTATAATCTCTTCTTGAAACTTTATCTGTTTACTAGAAGTTTTACAAGTATACAAAAATGAATATTAATACTATTTCTCTCTCACTTTTCTCTAGTTTTTCTGTCACCCTTTTTAATTAGATGGGCCTATCTCTATGGTTGGATGATTGATCTTTTAGTTTTAACAATAATTTTTACTCTGTTGTTTTTAAAAAGCTATTCTTCTAATTAGTTTGAAACAATAATTTTTATTTTGGTGTTTTTAAAAGCTATTCTTCTATAGATCTATGAAGCAATGTGTAAATTCTTGATGAATTTAATGAAGCATGTCTGCTTTAAAGATTATTTTAGCATTAGGAGTTAAATTGTAAATAACATAAAATTCTTGAAACTGAATCATACATTATTGAAACTGAATCAATCAAACGATTAAACAATCATTAACTATTTGCATCTATTTACTCTAACTAAAAAATTCACTACAAAGTACACAATAAATCAAAATAGTAGTACATTCAAATTCGTAACTCTAAACAACCACAATTAACCTGAATTAATAGAAGATATAGACAAAATCTGAATCAAAGTAACCTGAAAGCATAATCTATACCAAGAAGATATAGACAAATCTTGAGAAAAATAGGATTCAAATTTTGTAAGTGATCAAGAATGAAAACAAGAAAGAAAGAGCAATGTAAAAGAATGAACCAGTGACAGGGGAGAGGCCGCAATAACTGAGATCGCGCACGATGGAGGAGGGAGTAAGGGTTTCACACATGATAGAGGAGAGGGAAACGGTCGACAACAGTGAGAGGATGATGGATCGGTAGCCACGTGACTCAAAGACGGCACAGACGCACACGGTGGAGCAGAGAACGTAGGTGGATTTTGCATACCGTGGAGGAGGGGTTTCACGCACTATAGATTAAAGGGGAACGGTCAACAACAATAAGAGGAGGATGAGTTGGCAGCCACATAACTCCACAGTGACACAGCGGTGCACGGACGAGCAGAGAACAGGAGTTCACACGCTTTCAATCTCCTTTCACAAGTTCTTATTTTTCTTGATTTTGGGCAATTATCTGATCTATTTTTCTTGCAATTATATGTTAAAAGGTTAGGGTTAGCGGTGGGATTGCATGAAATCGATGCTATACCAACCGATTTTGCATCACATTGAAGAGCTCGGTATGCAATCGCAACTATCTTGACAAATTGCAGCAGATGAAAAAATGACAGATAATAATTTGCCACCGCTAGCAGTATCCATGTGCATGCCTTGTAGTGTGATATATTTGCTTGTGAATCTGTTGCGACTAAATGTAAGGTTGGCTGAGTTTAATTTATCCTAGGTGGTGCTTTTAGCAACATTTGCATCTATAGCTTTGTTACATGAATCCTATTAGAAATATAATTATTTGTGTGTCTCTTTCTATCAATTTAAACTTTTGAGAAAAATGATATATATCATGGTATCAAATAGGGGTGTTTATGGGTCGAGTGAAACCGGGTTTGATGTGATCCAGACCCGCTCCGAAATATATGCTGGATTTATTTGTTAGACCCAAACCCGACCCTAGACCCGATGAAACCTATACACTTTCGGGTCACGATTATATTGGGTGAAAACCGGGCCGTTAACATTACATTACCTTGATACCTTCTTGTAAGCTAGCATGTGAAAATATCCAAATTTCCAAGACTCCAACCATTATTTGACATGGTAAAATTCACTTAGAAAAATATAACAAGAACCAACCCTTCTCTAAAATTAAAATATAACCATAATCAATACTAATATTGTCTAATAACACCAAATTTTTAAATCAATACAAATAACACAATATTATGCCATTAGTCTAAAGTCTTATGCATTTTAAACATAAAGCATTAACTTATAGTCTTATAATTACTAATAATACAAAATATTAAAGTTTACAATACTTAAATTTCACATAAAAATAGTCATCATCCATCACTAATAACACAAAATATTAATTGTGTATGATGACTGGGCAACTGGGCCGAGTTCGGGCGACACGAGTTATGGTCTGGACCCGATCCGAAATAATGACCGGGTCTATTTTTGAGACCCTTACCCGACCCTACACCCGATGAAATCACACCAAATTAATCTCTAAAGTGTTCGGGACTGTGCCGAATTTTTGAGTCGGGCTGGGCCATGTACACCCCTAGTATCAAAATTTATATGATTAAAATATCTAAAGTTAGATCATTATTGTTGAGCTCAAAAAATAAAAAAATTTCAACTTACGCCAAAGTAAAAAAAAAATTATCCAAAAATTATTGCAAACCTAAAAAGAGAGTCTTTAGCGAGTAACCGTCATTAATTATAGGATTTTACTAATAAATATTTTAAAAATATTTTTAATAATATCATAAATAACTTGAGAAAAAAATGTAAATTTCTTAAGTTTTCAATACATTACTTGATACTACATTGAAAGAGTCAAAACTTTCTATTTTAACTCAAGTTTACATAGCCACCTACTTCGAAGTGAAACATATAAATAGAATGGATATTCCCTATGTCTACCAATTAAGAGAGGATTATCTCCTACCGCAATCCCCACTAAGCAATGAAACCAATAGAGTTTTGTGTTATTGGAACTTGATAATAATATCCACTAACTTATTAAGGAGTAATGTTCACTAAATTATTATGCATTATATTATATTATAAGACAAACAAAAGTTGGAGTTGGAGACATGCTTCAAAGAGTCATAATCGTGGTTTATAGGTCATTCTTGTCCCTCAAATTAAATAGAGCATTGTTTCTTGATCCAGAGCGCTTATTATTTGAGGTAATAAATAAATAATATTAAATTACATGATTTTTCTGTGGAGTTTAAGAGATATTATTATTAAAATGGCTATAAATGGTTATATTTATTAAGGTTTCGGATTCAAATAACTGTGATAAAGAAAAAGAGCAATTATAAAGAGAGTGCAGCAGAATTAATTCTTTTATGTGTTTGCAGCTTATTAAATTTGAGTCCGTTGTGATTATTTTGACTTGTGTTTTATCCCTAACATAACTCAATGCGGGATTGATGACTAAATTGTGGTAAGCTTTTTTATTCAAATTAAATAAATATATAAATTATGAAAATAATAAATAAAATATGAAATAAATATTTAAATGCGTAATCTTACACATTTCGAATGCTAAGAAGTAAGATAAAAAAAAAGTGTATATCTTGGCATTTGAGATACTGTTTTGTGCATCCGATATATGTTTTACATAGAAGATCAGATACTGAAATACGTGCAACATATCTAATTTGGGTCTCAACCTCCGATATAGGTAATGTAAATACTGAAAATAGACCGCAGTCGCATGTACACGCGTTATGACGAACATGGTATGAAATTTGGGACCATCCATCCACCGGCTCCACCTCCTCGACACTGAACACGGATGCCCTACAATCATAGTGGGTGACTCACATCATCGGCAGGTTCTCTCTGTTCTTCTCTATAGCTGCCAATAATCGCTGTGAGTATATCTATCCACCCTGCAATTGAGCATGTGCTTCGCAACCTTCGCGCATGAATAGCTGCTGCAACCTCTCATACGTGGCCCTAACAATCGCAACTACTGGAAGGTTCCTTGTTCTCTTTAGCACCGCATTTATACATTCTGAAAGGTTCGTCTTCATGTGACCATACCGACGACCTTCATCGATCACATGTTGAAGCCATAAATCTTTTCTAAAACGAAGAGCCCAATCCAACATCTCACGGGATAATGTACCCAAAACATCCAAGTACTAATCACAACCCTCCTTGCTTGGACTATATGCTGCATTTATAAGGTACCTCTTACTCTCGGCCGATTTGAACCATGAATTGAAGTTTGAATTCATGTGCCGAATGTAGTATGCATAATATGCCGAAAGAGGATGCTATCCACGGTAAAGTGCATTTAGGGCAGCGCGAATGACCTGCAATCTATCTGATATGATAAGAATTTCAGGCTGCATAGTAACATGCTGTCTCAGATTCGAAAGGAAAAACGACCATGACTCGGTTGTCTCAGACTCAACTAATGCGAAAGCAATGGGCATAATAGAGTTATAGCAATTAACAGCACATCCCCGTACTTTTTGTACAAGTGTCCCGTCTGCAGATACAAAAGGCTTGCAATGCTTAAACGCCTCAATGCATGAAGGGAATGCCCAAAAGATCTTATCAAACTAGCTCCACTCTCCATTAGCCATGTCCTTGTTGTAATAAGGATCAAACAACAACGTCGTGAATCATACCTGTGAGGCATTCCTGCAAAGCTTGTTAGAGGGCGGATATCCTATTGTACGACTCTTCCTAATCACTATGAATCTGAGCAATCGCTTTCTGCTTCGCTATCAACACCTTTCGATACGATGGCTTGAAATGATAACTCTGATGCACCGCACTTTGCAACACTAGGATAGACATCAACGAGTCAGTCTTTATTATGGGTAACACGACCTTGTAAATCAAACTACTATCCAACTAAGCATGGTCCTAAAACATGGTTGGTGCCAAACAGCTGTGTGCTCCACCAAACCTACGCACCTCCTTACAAATTACTCCTGGATGTCAACGTTCAATACAATACATAATTAACGTAATAGACTTTAATTCATCTAAAATAAACTGTAAAATATACCAGTACTTCAAGTTCTGGCATAGTACCACACAAAAACTCCAAGGACAACCATTGGTAAATTTCTTGCAACGACATTGGTATTTAAAGCTATCCGGATCCAAAATCCTATACTTCACATTCCTTCAAATACTGTAGTTCTTCGTCGCCATCAGAACTGCATCATGGTTCCTGAACCTATGGCCAACTCAGAATTTCACCCCACCATCCGTATTGTAATCACCCCCTTCACCGACATTGAAAAGATCGTCCGGCTGCATTGTTCCAAATTCAAAGTGTGATAATGGCTAGGAACTTCTGAAAATCGAGGAATGCACAAAGGGGAGAGGCAGGAGAAATCGAGCACCACCGCCAGTGGGAGTTTCCGACACATACTCATCAGAGAAAGAAGTATCGTTAGACGATCCGGACCCTGAAACATAAGTTGAATCGCCCTCACTGTCGTCCTCGTCGGTACTATCATGAGGCTGGACGTAGTGAATCGGTGTTGTATCCAGCGGAACAACTTCTGGACTCGAAGGGGACGACCCACAACCACGTCACGCACCACAGCATACCACTCCATCACATGTTGTGGCATAAGCCGTGCATGTACGTCGAACATTACCCTCACATGCTAATTCCCATCAAAGCAGAATAACTTGTTAGTAAATCCATCGCTCGAAAGTGTGTGCAGAAATTTATATGCAACCTGCCCAACCTTCTTGGTACATATTCCCCCCATATTGCTCAGTATGACAGTCTTTAGCGCATGTAGGGCATCAACCTGGTTAGTGCGCAGCATCACATTGAATCAGACTCAAAAATCACTCCTTCATCACCATGTTTTACTATCTCATTGGGATAAACCACAACAAAAAAGAACTGATTATTCTCCATAAGAACAAAACAGAAAGAAAAGATTGATTTGTGAATTGTGAGGAGATGGTTGAAGGATGGGCTCTATAAATAAAGTTGTTTTTCAATATATCTTGGATGCAGAGACACCTAAACCATAATACATATATTTTGAGTGCTGAAAGTCAAATTACATGTTTGACCATATCTCGGATGCTGAAATCCAAATTAGGCATATGTTGCACGTATCTTGGATATTGAGACCCCCTTCAGAATCTAAACGTATCTCAGGTGCTTAGTACCTGATCTCCCATGTAAAACATATCCTGGGTGCACCCAAGATATGTCACGGCATTGCCCGGTCACATAACAGTATCTCAGACGCCGAAATATACACATTTTTTATCTTGTCACTAAACATCCGAGATGTATAAGATTGCGCATTTAAATAATTACTTCATATTTACTGTATTTTTGTAATTTATATATTTATTTAATTTAAATAAAAAATCCAAATTTTGTCTACTTATATCTCTCTATAAATTATTCAGATAAATTTATCACTCTTTTTTATATGATAACTATTTTAAAATGTATGAAAAATAAAAGGAAGTTTAGATGAATTTGCCGCTAGTTGTCATTCACCCACACTAGGATAAATTTAAAACTGATGAACCATAAAGTATTTATAAAGAAAGTAGAAACTCGTATATTAAAGGAGTTGTTATGCCAACAAATAAAACTAACTCATATTTTTACAAGGTACGCGTGTGTTCATCCTTAGTTCCTTACCAAGTAAGTGCACAAACCCTCAATGATTGGGCTAAGCATTAAGCAATGAAAACTAAAGCAAACTATTAAATTGTGTATAGTTTTCGTTTGAGTATCCAAATTGAAAGGTAAGCGTCCTTACTTTGTCTTCGTTATTTTTTACATTTTGATATCAATCTTTTAATGGAGCTAGAAAAGTCATTATTATTCGTGTGATCTAATTATTATAATAAAAATATTTGTAACAAAAAAATATTAACCAAAAAGGACCAAAATTTATCTTATTTAATATTTATTAATTATTTCAATAATTAATAAATACTAAATAAAATAAATTTTGACTTTTTTTATCTCTACTATTATCGTTATTATAATGTATCAGCTATTTATGGTCAACTTGAGTTCTAGCTAATAGAGAAAAGAAGCTAGAACATTAAACTTTAGCAAAAACTAATCGCATCTTGAATGGAATATTAATCTTAACATTAAAAAAAATCAAAATTAAAAGAATGTATATTAATCTTAATAATATTACCTACATATGTGAGGTTGAGGTCTAGTTTGGCAGGACAGACTTGGACAAAATGGATAGTTCATTTTGACAACCCTACTAATTGCATTAGATGATTCATCAATCTACTCATTATGCATAAATATCTAAGAGCACATAATAAAATATCAATTTCGCTATACGTTACCAACAGTATTTCTGTCAATTTCTTCCAACTCTTATTTATAATTGTGTTTAATGGAAATGTCTTTGTGAATGTGTCTAATAAAAATATCTTTTTTATGGTTGTGTTTAATAGAAGTGTCTTTATAGATATATTTTCTGGATGTGTCTCTTTATATATGTGTTTAAAATATAATAATTAATTATTGTTGACAATGGCAGATAATATGTTGGTACCATATACTTTTTCATAAAATATTCTACTCGCATGTTCATATTAACCAACACAAACACATAAATACAAGTGATGGATCGGAAGAGGGTAAAAAAAAAAAAGTAATCATGCATTGATGATGTGAATTAGGTATCAAGGCATCTCTATGAACCCCTTTTGAATCCTTGAGCTAGCGCAATTTTTTACCCTTCCATGTTCAACATTTCAACGTTCATAAAATTAAAACGTAACTCTAATGAGAAAACTACTACAATTAAAAAAAAAAAAAAAAACACTAGAAACAAAAGCTAGAAAATTAAAGGAACAACCATAATAATGGACATTCCAAACTTCCATTGGGTGTCTTTCTGATTCGTCCTTCCGTTGACTACAATAAAAAGCATCAACAAAAAGATTTCATTTTAGTCAATTTACATTACCGATTTCAATTTATGCACCCTCCATTACAACCTTTTGTTATTGCTCTCCATCTCAAAATGCTTCTTACTATTTCTGTGTGCGAGTTGGTGAAGACCCAGCGATTCAAAATTAGCAATTTTGGACTTACGTGCAAGATTTTTTTTTTATTATTTTTAGAAAATAAAAACATACATGATGATTTGCTTAGCTTTACCTAAATATATAAAATAATATAATATATGCAATAATGAGAAGGTGAATGAAAATGACATAACACATTATTGGATTACTAGTATCTTGCTGGCCACGTAGTATCCCATCATTTTAATATTTTTAATATATTTTAAAATAATTTTATATTGACTAATTAATTATAATTTTTTTATTAATTATTAATTACTCTAGTTATTTTACGGATATATACTATACTATTATATTGGAACAATGTTAGAGGATCAGCCTTTTTATTGTCTTTAATTACTAATAATATTTAAAAATATTGAATAAAAATATTATACTTTGAATTTTTTTTTTTTACGAAGTTCTATATTATGATCAAAGTTTACAATTTAAGGATAATAATTTTGACTTTTGAGGCTTATATATCACTGTTTATTATTAATCCGTTGTTAGTCCACTATTCAGTATCTTAATTACATGTTTACTATATATTACACACTACATAATTCATAAAATATGGAAATTTATGCATGAGAATTAATTAAGGGGAGGGGGGAAATTAATTTTTATTATTACTGCTTTTGTCATTACTTTAGGGAACAAGAAAAGAAAAGAAAAGAACTACGTAGTAGCAGCCCATGATACGTTCAAAGTATAGAGCTAGATATATAGGTTAATGTAGAAATTAAACTTTAAAACGTGTATCATGACATATCTAGAAACTATATGGCACGACACTTCAATATCTTGAAAAAAAAAAGACTTGGTCCAATATATACTGAAATAGGAAACCTGATAGCGACTAAACTAAAATCATAAAGTTGACCACCCAAAGAAACGAAGATATTTAAAATCTAAGAAAAATACTTGTATATTTCAAAAAAAGTATTTAATATATGTTTTTAAACCACATTTTAATTTATAAGATTAAAATTTAAATAAAAGTATACAAAGCTGTCCTAATAATTACTCTAAAACACATATTGAATATATTTAAAAGAGTATAAATATATATATCAAAATTAATTATTAATATATAAAATATATATGAAAAATAAATTAAATAATATATATATATATATATATATATATATATATATATATATATATATATATATTAGTTGATTTTAGTGTATAAATTAAATAATAATTTTTAATATTTTTTAATCTAAAAAGAAAGCTTGTTGGGTTGCATGATTGACAAATGGGTTGTTATGAATATGAGAGGATTATATTCCTATAAATGCTCCAATGGTGGACGCATGTAGGTGTAGGTTTGGTGTGTAGGCACTTTGGTTGGAGTTACTAGCATCCTAGTCACGATTTGCTTGGCACTGACACAGATCCAACTTTGTTATTACTTAGCTAGTTAGCTTATTACCATACAAATTATAAAAATATTTTACACATAAATTATATGTGCACTTAATCAGTGGCGGAATTTAAAACAAAATTTTGGAGAATCAGAATAGAAAATAATTGTCAAAATATTTTTGATATGAACCTCATTTAAGATAAATTCGTCTAATTTTATCTCTCTGGTTTGGGTGATATTACTAAATTTAAAGTTGTTTTTCAAGACCTTCTTTCAAAAAGTTAAGGTTAAAGTCATCAAATGTAACTTTTTGAATTTTTAAATGTTATATCTCACTTTCTTCGTGAATCATTAAAGTAGAAAAATTATCTACAGATATTGATATTGTAAAAGTTATATGTTCTCCATCTTAAATATTAGCATTCCTCTTAAAAAATGTATCAATTCTTTTATTTTTCATTATTATTTTATATAAAAATTTGAATATATATCCTGTAAAATATGTAAAGAAGAAGTTAGAAAGATAAATATTAAAATTTATAATATTTATTAAATTTTTTTATCAATTTATACAAATACAATAATATTAATACTTATTGAATATTCTATTATTTTTTATCATATAAAAAATTAAATTAAATAAATAGTAAAATATAAAATAATATTAAATTAAATAAATAAAAAATATCTAATTTTTTATATTTGAACTTAAAGATAGAGAGATTATTGTTTATTGAACTTATTAGATACTTTAAGTTATAGTAAAATATTTAAGTCAATTAAACTATTTTTTATCTTTTAAAAAAATACTACTAAATTTTTTGTAAAAAGTTTGGAGGGACCATGACCCCTCCTTGTCTAAACTAAGCTCCGTCACTGCACCTAATAAAAGTGTCTAGTAGCTAAGTGGCTTCCTAGAATGCTAAACAAGTATATATAAGACTATAAGTATATAGTTTTTGGAAAAGTTTTTAAATATAACGAAAAAATTCGTATGTTTTAATAATTTTAACAGTTAATTTTAATTAATATATATTATATATATTTTTATAATTAAAATTAATTATTAAAATTATTAAAACATCAGTGTATTTAATATATTTAAAATTTTTTAATTTTTGTATATTTATATGTACGCCAGATTTTACAATCATTTTATTTTTTAATGGTCATAAAATTTTATTTTATAAATTACTAAAATATTTTCGTCTAAGATAACATTAACTATATCTATTAAAATATGATTTTTTTATTGAATTATTTTTTTGCATAATATACAGAACAGAAGATTTATACACAATATTATGAAATTCAAAAATTATATATCAACTTTATCATTAAAAAATATTATTCACTGTTATTATAAAAAAATTAATTTTATTATCATACACATTCTGTACTTCTATTTTATATCTCTTAAATATTTCAAAAACTTTATTTTTATTTTAAATAAATATATATAAATAAATACAGAACAATCATCATCAATAAAGATTATAAAATATATTTTTCTTTCTCTATAAAATACAAACTCTTCATATCCTCTTTAATCTCATTCCATGCCTATTTTACAATCCAATATTCTTTTAAGTTATAACTCGCTCGATTTGACGCCAAATGTGTACTGAAACCAGCTTGTTCCCAAAATGGATAAGATTTTATATTAGCCGCTCTTCCTCTTATTGTACCCTATATTCACAGCTATCTGGGATTTCCCTCAACATGCATAGTTGAATTTATACTAAACCAAATTCAATAAGTATATTTAGATGTGATATTTTTTTTTATTTCAGTGTATTTTAAGCATAAAAAACTTTATTACAAAAAACACTATTAAAATAGTTGACGATACAGTAATCGATAATATCAAGAATCGTCAGCAAAATCTACGTTTATTTGTATTAATTGTCTATTATTTTTAAATGAAAAAATTAATAAAAATATAATTATTAAAATTGATAATATTATTGTCGCTTTTTTAATTTAAAATGCACAAAAAAAGATAGATATTGTTGTCGGTATTTTAATAATTAAATCGACAGTTAATATGTCGATTTCAGCTACTATACTCAGTTTTATATTCGTGTAAATCACAGTCCACTAATAATACAAAATATCAAAACCAAAGTAAATAACGCTACTAATGAAACGGGAGAGAGAGAGGGGGCTAGTGTAACGAAGCGACGGCGAAACAACGAAAGCAAAGAGGGAGGGGTTGGTAAAATAGCGGTGGTGAAATGGAGAAGACGTAAATTGAGGCTAATTTCTGAGGTAAAATATAAGTGGTGAATTGGAGTGAAATAAAGGAGGTGCGAAGCAAGCGTGGGTGTGATTTTCTATCGATAAATCTGGACGGCAACTACGTCCGTCTTAGTTGCAAGAAAAAATAAAAAAAAATGAACGCTCTAGCCGTCTATTTTATATAATGATGCACACTATTTATTTAATTTTTAAAAGCGATATCCATCCTCCAAATTTACCAATGGCAAATAGTGATGATATTAAGATAGACGACATATTCGTCGACTTTAAAGAAAAAAGCATTCTTAACGCACTACTCCATTAGCAGTCTGATAATAATATTAAGGGAAAAAGACAAATAGGTCCCTGACTTTTCAAACTTTTGACAAATACATCCCTGACAAAATTTAAATACAAAAAAGTCCCTGACTTTAACAAACGGAGGACAATTTAGTCCTTCCGTCTATTTGCCTCTCATACACCAAACGGAACTGGCTGACGTGGCTGAAACGGTGTCCAGGTGTCCGTTACGGTGCCACGCTGGAAGGGGAATAAAGTTCGAAGGACAAATAAGTCCTTGACGTCATTTTACAAATAAAGTTCGAAGGACAAATAGGTCCTTGAGAATTTTTTTTTCAAAATTAATAAACTCCTTTCCTAAATTCTCTTATCTACCTCTCTCCATTTTTATATTTCTCTCTACTATTTTTACTCTATATATAATTATATTTTATATTAGTAATTTGACAAATCAAAATATGTCATTCGCTATTTTTTTACAATTAAAATATTTTAAATGTAAAAGCATACACATTAAATTATTTTAAATTTTAGATAACGAATGTTAAAATTAATTATTAATAAAAAATTAGACTTTTTCATATAAAAATAATAACTAAAAATCTTATTATTTAATTTTTTATCTGCAGATATCTTGGTCTTCTTAGTCAGAAATTTTTGTCAACTTACGACTTTTTTGTAAAAGTAGTTTGATTTTATAAATCTTTTGTGTCATGCATAATTTATACTGTTAGAACAAAGTGAACTATAATTTAAAAAAAAAAAATTATTCTCATAATATTATTATGGATAAAAATACTAGTTCTAATATAATACACAAATGCTCTAATGCTAACTTAATACATGAATGATGCACAAATGAACTAATGCTAACTTGATGCATAAATGAACTGATGCTAACTAATGCCACTGGTATGATGAAAACTGAACTAATACAATTTAACAAATTCTAATATAATACACAAATGCACTAAAACTGAACTAATACAATTTAAGAAAAAAAATAGAAATAGAACAAGCCCAAATTCTGTAATTTTAATACAAATAATTTAAATTGCAGAATACAACAAGTTAACTAGATTTTAAAATACAAACAATTCATTCGATCTATAACATAAATATTTTTTTTATATGAGTTTATGCATTAATGTAGCAATAATGTAGAAATGCTAAAAGTTAACTATATATTTTATAAACTTTAAATTTTAGCAATAATGTAGAAATGCTAAAAGTATTATTCAATTTTTTTATATGATACCGGGATTGAAATTAAGAATATCAGCTCAGGTGTTAATTATACAACCTTGACTATATTCTACAGATCGGTTGAAATTGAAACCATTTAAATTGAAAGCCATAGTGCTAATCCATTTTTGGATAGACGCCCATATAAAATAAATAATCAATTCGACCTATACAAAATAATTTTTTTTTATAAAAAAACCAACTTTTAGCCTACATAAACTAAATTCCCATAATAAAAGCATAATAGAAGTATAATGAAAAAAAATTCTCAAGGACCTATTTGTCCTTCGAACTTTATTTGTAAAATGACGTCAAGGACTTATTTGTCCTTCGAACTTTATTCCCCTTCCAGCGTGGCACCGTAACGGACACCTCAACACCGTTTCAGCCACGTCAGCCAGTTCCGTTTGATGTATGAGAGGCAAATAGACGGAAGGACTAAATTGTCCTCCGTTTGTTAAAGTCAGGGACTTTTTTGTATTTAAATTTTGTCAGGGATGTATTTGTCAAAAGTTTGAAAAGTCAGGGACCTATTTGTCTTTTTCCCTAATATTAAAACATTCTAAGGTCATCAAAATAATAGATAATTTAGTCGTCAATTTTAATATTTTATTTCTAATCATTTTTTTTACTGTATCAATGATAAATTGTCGAAAAATATCGACGAAAAATTTAGCTGTTGATATTTAGCATTGATAATTACATTGTTCATTGTAGTATTTTAAATTATATAATTTTTAATTTTAGAATATTTTGTTTGGTTGAAATTATTGTATTACTTATATTTTAAAATTATTTTGTTTGGACAAATAGTTAGATAATCTTTTATTCATATAATACATAATCCACTTTATCATTTATTATTTTCAAATATTAATTAATGCATATAAATACATTATGGCGCTAAAAAAAAGTGTTAAATTGCGGCGAATGTGCGATGGTTTTTGACCTTCACAAAATATGTTACAATAATTCAAAAAATTGACCACCTCCTATTTGATTTTGGAAGATTTTAAAAAACCATCTTATCTAAAATATATTGTGGTGGTCTTTGACGGTTGTAATTAACAATATTTTTTTAACTTTGTAGCAATTTAGAATCCCGCAATTTGAAAGCCAAATTTTTTTTTAAAAAAATTTGTGAGAATTTGAAATTCCCAACTAATTGGCAACCTACTATTAAAAAACAGCCACAATAACCAATTCAGACTTAATTATATCTAACAAGCTAATTCAATACATCTATTTCAAAACATTGCCATGCATGACTATATTATTGCTTCTTGGTTATGAATCCTTTAAGAGATGCAAAGTGACACAAATTAACATAAGTGCATGCGGGTGGATAAAGAGACATACAAATAACAAGACTCTATCCTTTTAAGATTTTCCATGATTATGACTCTATTTAACATTGACATTTTTTATAAATTAAAGAGATTACTTAAATTTGAAACTATTAATAGTAAGGATGGAAAATTTTGCTTGTTATTGGAGCACTTTTTATGCATGCTTCAAGAATAATTATGTAAATTTACAGTTTATAAACAATCCATTTTAAAACAATCACAAGTCAGAAATGTCTCTTTTAAAAATGCATTAGTCTAACAAAAATACAATCTAAAATATATTTACATAAGATCCTATACAGATTTATTTAGATTTATCTTTTTTACCAAATTCTCTTTAAAATATTAGAGTACACAATATTTGTTCAAAATATTCAATTAAACTCTAATTCTTATACTTCTTGAATTTAGATTAGATTGATCATTGAAGTCTCTTACAAATATCTCTACCACGGATTTATTGGACAGATTGTTATTGATTAGAAGCTAGCCATCCTCTTCCATTGAGCAGCTAACCTAGCATAGCTTAGCTTCTTTGTAACCATTACTGAAATTGAAACTATAGAAATTAAAGAATTCATGATGATAATTATGAATATTTGTTTAATAGTGATGGATTTGATAAGTGTATATATAGAATTATGAATGTGAACCGGGGAGTATGGTGATGTTGAAAATGGTAAGTAATTAAGGAAATAAAAGAAGAATTATTGTTCATTGAGGATTTGAAGAAGAAACACGAGAAAATATTTTCATTAACAGTTAACTTAACTTCTATTTCAATTCTCACCCTAGCTACTGTTTATTATTTTTAATTCTAATAATATTTAATATATATCTAAACCTTTCATAAGTATACTTTTGTTAATTGGAATCAATCCAATTATACTACTTACAAGTTATAATCACTTTTTTTCATGTAATTATAATTGTTTAAATAAGAGAGATTTGTGTTATATGCATCATTATTATATGTACTCTAAGAGTGATATATATATATTTTTTTACTTAGTATTATCTAAATTATTTTTTTATCAGTAGTAGATGTAAACTTATTTGTTATAATTTTTTTTAATGAGAGTACATAAAGAATACATAGTATATAAAATATAATAATTTAACAGATATTTTGAAAAAAATTATGAAAATAACGTATTTTTCTTCTTCTCTTAATCCCTTTCGAGTATCACACTGTCACACTGCTTTTCCTCATGATCACCTTGTGTTATATATGAACCTGCTGGGAGCATTATAACTAGCAGAAACAGCAAAAATATCACTATCAAGTGACATATTCACAGCCTTCTCTTCATTCCTACATTATTCGGGTCAAATCCAAAAACGGTTAGAAGAGTCATCCAAATTAATTTAAGGTCCGATTCATCGGTTTTTCGATCAAATCGATCAGTTCGATCCAAGTTTGATAAATTTGCTTGTTGTTATTCATCTTTAATTAATATAAAATATATATATAATTTTCACCGACATTCGTACCACAACTATTTATTTTCCTTTTTTGTTTTTTTATATTAATTAATTTATGTTTTGTTATCTAGATTATTTTTTTTATCAATAATAAGTTTACCATTGTAATTTTTTTAGTGAGAGTACATAAAGAGTACATAATATATAAGGCAATTTACATGAGTAAAATCACCTTCAAAATTACGCAATTACATTGTTTTCAAAATGAAAACGCAAATACATTGTTTCATATATCTATAGAAACTAGTCACCAAAAATATATCTATAGAAACCACCACATAATCCGCTACTGCCAATCGCGGATTACGTTCAAACCTGGCAGCACAGAAACCGCTAGAGCCTGTCGCGGTTTCTGTTTACCAGTAGCGGTTTATGTGCATAGAGCTTCGTGCGTAAACTGCTAGAGGCCATAGCGATTTTCATTGAATATGAAAACAAATAGTAAAACTAATATTTATCTAAAAAAATAATTACAAAACAAATAATTAATGGTATATACTATTTAAATAATATCATAAATAAAAAAATTTAATTTATCATTTCACACTATAATTTAAAAAATATAAATATGCATATAATAATTTTTTTTATTTGTATTTATTATTAAATAGCAAATCAAAGAGTGAGTACTCACTCTTTTTAATAATAGCAAATAAAAGGGTAAGTACTCACTCATTTTAATAATAAATACAAATAATTTTTATTTTTTAAAATCTTAAAAAATATAAATACAATGACCTTTTGAGTTATATGGCTGAGATTTAAAGATATTTTTTTAATTACATATTAATTGATAAAATTTTATATTCTTATGAATTATTTTTATAAATTAAAAAAAATTACTAATATCTAACAGAATAATTATACCTCTCTATCAACATAAATTTTATTTTAATTTTTTTAAATATTTAAATAAAATATAATTTTAACAAAGATTTAACTATAATATCAAAAAATATAAGGTGTAATAACTTTATGATTTTGGAATAAAGATTTATGATTTAGAGTATAGAATTTAAATTAATTAAAATAATTTTTTAAAAAATTGGTTGATGTTAGCTAAAAAATATTAATTATTAAATAATATTCTTACCAAAATGATTTGTTGTCATAGTTATAAGAACCGAATCGACAATCGATCCGGCAAAGTTACTGGGTCATTGGGTTAATGATTTAACCGGTAGGTTACTGGTCGAACCGTTTAACTTGATAATAATTAAATAAATATATATAATTATAATAAAATTAAAATTTTGATACATTATATTTAATTATGTAATACTACATTAGCAAAAATAATTATTTTTTATATTAACCGCATAAATGATTATTCAAAAGAATAGAAATGATTGATAATTATATAAAATATCTTATATTGTTAGTATATCAAAATTAACTACAAAATAAACAAATACTATATTATTATGGAAGAATAAAAATAATATTTTATATTTTTTAAATTATATTACTTTAATAATTACTTTTAATATAATATATATAATTATTAGTCTTTAGTATTGTAAATTAATAAGTTCATTAGCGTTGCTTTTATAATATATATCATTTTCACCAACATTCGTACCACAACTATTTATTTTCCTTTTTTGTTTTTTTACATTAATTAATTTGTGTTTTGTTATTTAGATTTTTTTTTATCAATAATAGGTTTATTATTGTAATTTTTTTAGTGAGAATATTTAAAGTGTAATAACTCAACAAATATTTTTTAAGAAAATTTTTCATTTTCTTCAACAATGAGAATAACTTATTTTTTTCTCTCTCTTGATCTTTTTGATTCATCAAACCATCAATATCACAACTTAATCAGTTTATAACATCAGATTTTCTTCACCTAGAAAATTTGTATAATAGAGGAGAAAAGAAATACACAAAAATATTAAAAGTTTTGACATGAATATATTTATAGACATCTAAAATAGAATGATATATATTAATTATTTTTTAATAATTTAATCAACACATCAAAAACATATTAATCGAAGCTATAAAATATTAATGAATAGTATTTTCTAATACATATATATAGATATTTTGTAAAGCTGCATACTATATTTATGATTAATATAATTAAATATCTTTTTTCATATTAAGAAATTATTCAATGATTCTTCTTTGCCTTTTTGTAAAGTTGTTGATATTTATTGTAGAATTATTTAACAAAAAAAAAAAAACTATTACATGCAAGACTAAAACTAAGTAAATAAAAAAAATACAAATATATAAATATTATATTTTCTTATCTCAACTAATTTTTTAGAAAGATTAATAATAGTCTCCTTTTATATTTGAGAAATTTGGCTTCATTTTAGTAATTAACTAATTAGCTAATGTTACAAATTTATTATTGTTATTTATGTATTTGTTTTCATTTTATTTGAGTTGATTTGATTTTTTATCTCATTGTTAGATTAAAATTTAATAAAATGACTCTTTTATATTTAATAACATAATTTTTTCTAACATAAAACTTAATTAATTAACTAATAAGATAATTTTTCTTTAAATATAAAGACAAATAATCCATCCTTACAATAAATAATATATGTATCTTATTTTTTTTTCCAGGCAAATGCCCGCACACCTAAATGAGTGATGAACAAATTAACATTAAAAAAGAAATTAAATACCAAAACAAAAAAAGATATATATGCCATTTTTAATGTACACAAATCAAAAGTGATACATGTATTATTTCTCCCCTTCAAATTTATTCCCTCCCTACAACTTCATCTTTTTATCTCTTGTTGATCCATATCACTTGTAAAACGGAGATTTAATTTGGTGAATCTTGAGGGAAAAATGAGAGAAAAAAAAATAGCCACAATATATTAAAAAGGAGAATATAATTTATTAAAACAAATGATAAGATAGATTGCAATTGAATAGGCTTGAGACACAGGTTTCCAGCTTGATCGTGACTAATCAAATATGTCATAAGCTTTTATCTATCATAAGAAAAACTAAAATGCTTATAGAAGTTATTCGGTGAATAAAATATCTGACTTCCTTTTTTATTTATTTATTTATTTATTTTTTGCATATACCATGTGAGAATTAAGAGTGCATTTGGCATCAACGTCAATGTGGATTTTGTGCTTCACATAATGACATATATATAAATATAATAAAAAGCAAACAGTGCGCGTTTGAAACGTTTCTTCTGATTAGATTAAGAATATGTTCTATATTCTTAATTTTTAATGGCGTTCAGTTTGTCACAAAAACAGTGTGTTTGTGTGTGTTGCTGTAGCTATATCTATCCATATAGCATTACATACACAGAATATGTTAATTATAATTTCAAGATTATATTATATGCATTATGCAATGAATGAATCGTGTCAATTAATAAGCTAAGTGGACAATGTATCACTCGTTTGGTCAATTTTGAACTAGTTTTGCTTCTTTAATTTTCCCTATTTATTTACTTTTACGTTAACCTAATTATGTATTATATAGCTAATAATATATGTAACAACTCAAAGCTTTTACGCTTTTATTTTATGTTTTCATTTTTCAATATTTTTGTTTTAAAATTTTGTGGAGAATCGATGCAATGCAAAAATATGTATATAGAGTCCTGCTAGGGAGTCAATGGCTGATTTGTACAATGGGTTATATGAGTTACAAAATTTAAGCTAATTTTGAGGATCACTAAGGATCGAACTCTTAACCTTTCGGATCTAGAGCTCTAATACTATATCATAATACCACTCATCCCAAAAGTTTACACCGATGGAAAAAGGTAACACTAATGGTTATATCTCTAATACTCTCTAAACCTCCATTATACACATTGTACAAATATTCTATTGGCTCCCTATACTTTTCCATGTATATTTTGTGTTGAAATATATATGTCAAGATAGGGTTTGATATGTATATTGAGTTTTCACCTGATAATTAGTCTAGTTTCTAAGTTTCAAATATCTTAATTAATTTTTTTTTCTGTCACTAATCTAGTTAACAGAATGCCTATGTATGTAGTTAGTTGTCAATATAATAGTATAGTTGTTAATTAGTTCCATGAAACTAAGGGTGTTGAACTTAATTTTGTCTCACACTAAGACACTACTTAACTCTTAATTCTTCGATAGACTAAATTTAATTTATAGAGTTGAATAGTTTAATTTAGTCTATCCAGGAGTCAAGTTTCGTTATATATCGTTAGTGTAATGTTACTAGCCATTAAGCTACAACAATGGTAATTAACTACCTATATCACACTACAAATACATCGAGATTTAATTGTGGTTTTATAAGATTTTGTAGCAATTTTAAACCGCCACAAAATAGATTTCTAACGTTTAAATGACCATCATTCTTTAATTTGCGGGGATTAAAATTCGCGATAATTTTTAATAATCGCTGATATAACTGTTGCTATATCGAAATATTACGTCAGTTTATTTTATAGCGGTTTAAAATTGACGCAATATATCAATATTAAAATTTACATCAATCATAGTTTATTAGTTTGAAACTGCCAAAATATTTTTGATAATTTCATTAGACAATTAAAAATTGTATTAAAAGGTTGAGTTAGTTCTATAAGACGATAAAAAAAAAGTCATTTTGTCAAATAATTAACCTATTTTTTTGTAGATATCGAACTAATTTTATTTTTCACAGTTAATGTAAGACTCAGAATTTTTAGAAAATTTTATTATGAGTTAATTTCAATTTATTTATTCATTAAAGATTTTAATTTCGAAAATTATTTTATTAAAGCTAACTAAATCAAGTTTTGATAATTAAATTAGAAATTTTATCTAATTTTATAATTATTGGATAATTTTCATATTTAAATTATAAAATTTAGGAATCATAAAATAATAAGAATTTACATGATTTGATTTAAATAATTGTGATTTTAGAAATTAATACTTTAATTTTTATGAATAAAGAAAATTAATTATATTATTTATAATTATGGAATTAGAATTATTTATTTGAGAATAATTTGTATATTGATAATTAAATAGTATTTTTAATAAATATTAGTGTTGGATTAAAATAAGTTTTCAATTATTCTATTACTCTTAATTTTATTAAAATTACTAAACTACCCAAAAATTTTCAAATTGAAACCCTAACCCTAATTTAACCCTAACAGCCACCATTCACCCCCAAAAGTCCTCACTCATCGAAAAAAGAAAGAAAAGAAGGGGAAAATTAGAAACAGGAAAGAAAGGAGAGGGAAAGGGGGGAGTCCGAGGGAGAAGGGAGATCGGGTAGGGAGGAGGGGACGTGCTGCGTGCTGCCGCTGCGCCACCATCGCCGGAGAGAGAGAGAGCGTCGATTGAGAGAGAGGGAGCGAGCCGCGTGAGGGAGCTAAGGAAGAAGAAGATGCCGCCACCAAGCCGCTGTCTATGGAGGTTCGCGAACAAGAGGAAGGCGCACCGTTCTGCCCAGAGCCGTCGCAGGAAGGATCGCCGTTTCGCGCCGTCACTATGACTCTTGTCGCCGCCGGATCTGTCGCCGTCGCTTTGAAGTGTTGCCGCCGTCGAGCTTCGAGGAGAGAGGAGGAAATCACGGAGAGGGAGAAAACGCGATGGGACTCCGCTGCTGCTGCTTCCATGGCCGTCGATCTTCCAGCCGCTGCCGTGGTTGTAGCCGCCGTGCATGGTCACCAGGAAGCACCGCTGGAGGTGCTGCTGTCCTTGTTCTTTCTTCCTAGTGGTCCGGTAAGTCTTTTTACTCTGAAAACTCCTCTTTGTTGCTGTTCTGTTATAGATTATTGAGTTTTACGCGACGTTAATGTATTAGGGTTGAGCTATGGTTCTTGCGTGCTGTGTTTAGAGGCTGTGACTGCTGCAGGGATGGTTAGTATTGATGTCGTTGCTGCGAGATAAGAATAGAAACGCATTTTGTCGCGTAATTTAGTCGCGAACGAGGTAGGGGTTTTTCTTAAAATTTATTTTATATTACAGAGTTGTTATAAATAGATATTGATGCAAAAAATATACTTCTGTGATTATGTTTGTCTTGTGGATGTGGTTGTATGCTAGACTGAATTAATGGTTGCTTGATTGCTTGAGTGGTGTACGGTTATTGATAAGAAATTGGTTTGAAAAGTTATTTACTTGATTATTATGAAAAGTGATTTTTCTTGGTTTTGGAGTTAATTTGATAATGTAAATGAATCGACTTTGGAAATGATTTGAGATTTGAAAATAAATTGATTCTGGAAGCGGTTTGATTTTGAGCTAGTCTGATTTTATAAATGATTTAATATTTGAGCTGGTTTGATTTTAAAAAAGATTTATTATTGGAATTGGTTCGATTTGAAAATAATTTGATATTGGAACTGGTTGAATTTTAGAAAATGATTGAGATTTGGAAATGGTTGAAAAGGGTTTGAGGAATGTTTGGATGGGACCCGAAAAGGGTGGCAGAGTCTAAGTTTTAGAGGAGATTCTACCGAAATTTTATAAAAATTGGAAGGTTCGTTTGAGGTAATTATTTAAAAAGATTTGGTTTTAAAATTTATATGTTTTAAGTTTGATTTATTTAGAAAAGAATGAATTATGTTTTGAACTGAGATTGTTGATGAACGGAATGGGAGGATGGATGACGATTATTGAATTTGAATGAAGAATGATGAGGATTGGTTAAAGTATAATTACTGAATGAATTTGAAAATGAGATATAAATTGATGAATAACGATGATATTGAGGATGATATGGATATTGATGAATTATGATTGAAATATTCATATGGCTTATTTATTTGAATTATCTGAGACACGAGTTTCTCTGGGTAGACGCAGTGGCTTGCCACCACTTGCTCCAAGTTGAGACTCGATACTCTGTTGACCCTACGACGTAAGGGTGACCGGGCACTTATAAATTCTCGGGAATGGTACCCCCATTGAGCGATTTGATATATATATGAGAAAAAGCTATGCATAGACTCATGGGGGACAGTTCTAGGGTTTAGCAAACCGGACTTGTCAGGTTGGCTTGATAACCGACAGATGAGACTCATCAGCCATAGGGCAGGCATTCATCATATGCATCTATGTGACATTGTTTAAGTGTGCATATTGTACTTGGTTTGACTATGTGAATAATTATGTTTAATTGTCAATTGCTCTACTTGATGTAACTGCTTGATTGTACTTGAACTTTTCTACTTGTGTTTGTGACTGAAACTTGGTTGGATTGTGGTGAATTGGCTGTTGTTTGGATTGTTTAGGCCTAGGGTCGTGGTTGATCATGAGGTAGGGCGAAGACCATGTTTGGGTTGTGTTGTGGTTTAGTAAAGTATGAAATATCAAGCTGGTTCAACATAGACTTAATGAACCTATGTTTGGAACAGGTTGGTCATTCATACTGTTTGAAAACTTTTAAGATTCTTTTACTTGAAAAGTGAGTTTGGATTTCTAGATAATTAACTGATTTCTTTTGAAAGGGTTTTGAAATTTTTTATGGTTAAACCATCAATTTTCAAAGGATTCATAAGACAACGATAATCACTAAGCTTGAAAAAGATTTTCTTATTAAATATCTTCTTATGACAATTCTGAAAATTCTGTGGTGAGACCGTATGGATAGATTCTCACCCCACACAACTTTATCTTTTCAGGAGAGGGATGACGAGGCTCATGAATAGTTTTATTGCGTTTTGTTTATTCGATGTTATTGTTTTAGTTATTATTTATTTATCCCTCGCCATCGTTATTATATTTTGTAAGAGGGATAAGAATTGTATGTTTTGTATGTATATTATATTCATAAGCTATTTATGTAAGAACTTTTGTATATATGTATATACTTGTTTGTTTTCAAGATAAAGTATTTTTCCGACTTTTCAAAAAAAAAAATAGCACTACGGTTTCGAGTCAAAGACTCCTATTTTATTATTAAGTATATGAAGTCGCCGTAATACTTCTTGAAATCTAAATAGATCTTTAATAACATATTTTTTAGGAAAAATATTCCGTTAATTTTAGCGTTTTCGATACGAAAAAATTAAAAATTGTATAAAATACAATTAATAAAAACGTATAAAAATTTAATTACAAATTTAATAAAACTGTAAGGACCAACAGAATAATTAAATCTTTATTTTATATTAAAGCTAAAAAATAAATTAAATACGTTACTGTCTTACTGACTATCATGACATTAATGACCTATTTTTTAAATTAAAAATTAAATTTGATTAAATTTTTTTTGGTGACTAATTTGATTAAATTAATTACAATGATAGTATGACGATCAATAAATTTAATGATAGTCAAGTTAATTTATGTCCATCGACAATATTATTAGTGTGTAAAAGTTTATCAACAACTAACCTATCGTTAAAACTGGACTGTTGATGGTAACATTAATAAAATTGGTTTATCCATTAAAAAATAATAATATTTTATCGACAGTTTAACCATCGTTATTAAGGACCTATATTTCGTTCTACGCCAAAAGAATTAGCTATAACTGTTAAATGAATAGTTTGAGAGTTAGATTAAAAAAAGTGATGAAGAAAATTTTGTATGAACAGCAACAGCGGCTATGAAATCACCGTTCTTTATTATTGATGCAATAATAATAATATTCTTTGTGCCTACTTGAATCAAACATTATAAGAAAACAGCATCAGAAACCCATTGCTGGGTTCTGGGTTTCTAACATTGAATAATTTCCAGTCTGTTACGTTTTGAGGCGTTTACAAAAAATTCCTCTCAAGACAGCATATTGACAATACCCATAAAATACGGATTATTAACGTCACAATCTCACAAAAATAAAATATATATATATATATATATGGCCGTGATTTGCCAGTTGATGAACTAGCTCGAATTCAATTTGTTAATCGCTCGATAAGCTTTTGAGCTAATGAGCTGAGTTTGAGTCTGGAATTGAACTCATAAATTAAATGAGTCAAGTTTGAGCTTGGATAAGCTCAACTCATTAGCTTGTGAGCTAACTCGATTATATATATATATATATGTTATAATTTATTGATATAGAATTATAGATTACGTTTCTGTTATTTAAGTCAACTCGTGAACTCGAGTTGGCTCATGAGCTTTCGGTGAGTCAAGTTTGAGCTTAAGAAATATATTCGATTGTTAATGAGTTGAGTTGTGAGCCAAGCTCAATTTTCGTGAGTCGAACTTGAACTTGGTCTAGCTCAACTCACTTCGACTCACTTCCAACCCTAGTTAATACTATAGTATTTAAAATTAGTGTCTAATTTATTAAAAATTATTATTTAATTTCAAAAATATAAAAATAAATTATTTTTAAATATTTAATATTTATTTTAAAAGATAAATTTGACACACTCGATGTCAAATCTAAAAGAATGGACCATTTTAGTATTTTTTTTTTCTTACTTTGAATCGAAAGGACAAAGTTCCACCTGTTTAATTAATTTGTGGTGGGTATTTTTTTACTTTGTTATTCTTAAGGCATATAATTGGAATTGTATTCGGCTAATGTATGTTATTTTTAATTTGTTGCTTGCTTGCATGCACCAGTTTTAATTTAACCCTTTCGTTTAGATGAATTTTAATCCACATACATGCAATATGATTCACGAAATTGAAATTGTTCGTTCTTTTTTGAGGATTTCAAAAAGAATTCTCGATGATTCGTGAATTAGAATATAATGTATAATAAAATTCTATATTCTGGATGACTTTGTCCTGTTACTCCTTAAGTGTAATTGATGTCATGTAGTTTCTTTTAATTGGATTATTGGATCTTTTCAATTCCATTTAATTTGGCAATTGATTTAATTAGCTAGTAAACAAATTTAGTATGCATGATATGATGATAGGATAAGGGTAGATAAGATAAAACCTGTCGGATAGTGTAAGATTTGTTATGTTTTTAATGCATGTAATTAATAGATACAGTATTTACTGTGCCTCTGTATAAAATATCAAATTTAAATTCTACAATATTATATTATGTTTTTAATTATTATCATTATTTATAAATGTAAAATTTACATTAAATAAAAAGCAATAAAATAAGAAACTTATTTTTTATTTAATTGTAATTTTAAAATATTATTATTTAATATTTATTAATGGAATTTTAATTTTATTTTAATATTTATTATATCATTAAATTAAAAATTAATTAATGATTCTTTTATTTATTTATTTTAGACTATTTACCTATTATCAAATAGTTATTATTTAATAATTTATTAGTATATATTATTTTAAGATTTGCGTATATATTTATGGTTGACTTTAAAAAAATTATTGACATATCTAATTTGCTTTAATATTAAAGTGACAATTCATTTACTATGATTTTAGATTAATTAGTTATATCATTATGTTTAAATTATACTTTTGGCTAACATATAACTTAAATCTCATTATTACACACAACAAACATTTGGATTAGATTTCTTTTCATTCCATTCAATTTGTCTTAAAAGTTATTTCAACCATTGGCATAAATTATTCATCGACAACACACCTAGACTACAAATGAATCGAAAATATTATTAAAGCAAAACCATTGTATAATACCAAATGAACCGAACATTTGTCCATTATATAAATTCGAATTCAGAAATACTTGCGTCTAGAATGAACCAAAAATATTATCAAAGTGAAACCATTGTATAATACCAAATGAATCGAACATTTGTCCATTATATAAATTCAAATTCAAAAACATCTGCGTCTAGAATGAACCGAAAATATTATCAAAGCAAAACCATTGTATAATACTAAATAAACAGAACATTGTCCATTATATAAATTCAAATTCAATTCAAAATGTTGGATTTTGTTAGCAAAATATTGATGATGTTAGTGATTACGATAACGAAAGAAAAGGAAAGAAGAAAAACCTACGTACGCGAATTTAAAAGAAGAAGAAGAATGAGGAGGAGAAGGAAATGGAGAAATAGAAGAAGAAGACGAAGACGAAAAAATTGCGTTATTGAAATGCACGTACGTGTGATACACTCTGGTGTGATAAAAGTGATTTTTGTTAAGTTTGAGCTAATTTTGTTAGATTTAGTTGCCAAAAACACTTGGATATGTAACTAGACTGTTTAATAAATATTTTATTTCATCTTTATATTTATCTTAAATTAAATAAGATATTAAAACGTAATACAAAAACTTAATTTAGTCTCAGTTTTTCTATCTCTATTGTTCGATCTCTATCTCTTATTTCGGCCTCAATCTCCCCTCAAAAAACAGGTTTATAAATAGAATTTAATTTTTTCTTATTTTCGGGTCTATGTTTACTTCTATTATGAATCTTATTATAACAACGTTACATAAGCATATGGTTTCAATAGTATAGACATCAAATTCTAACCATTTAATTTGTATTAAAATTTGAATTAAAAAACTTCATATATAAGATAAATAGTTAATATCTACTCACTACCATATCTATGGATTTGCCAAATATTTTCGTAAATGTTACCATCAATTAAACTATAAGAATAATAATAATGGGATGTCACACAACTCCATAATGCAAGAAATGCCATGCTATGATCTAAGAATTAGAATTATATTTTATTTTATATAGCTGCCAAGGTGCTTTAGAAGAAATTAAAGTAGTTAAAAAAATGTGAAACATTCTAAAGATGGAAGTGCAAGAAACACTAGTCAATAACAATGAACTTGCTCTCTGGCTTCCCAAATATATTCCCAAAATCTGAATGGGAGCCACATCATCAATAGCAGAGCATGCACTCCATTTAGTAATGTTTTCTGAGGAATACTAGGGCCAGCAATTTTAGTGTTTTATAACTATTAATTAGCCATCAATAATATTTTTAATGGTGTGAGATTACATAGAAAATCACTCACTTTTGTTTTGATAGTTAAGTGCTGACCAAAAAATATAAAAATTGCTGGTCCCTAGACTTTTCCATGTTTTTTTAACTCATTATTATTGCTCTCTAATTTGCTTTTTACAAAACTCCAAATGCACAAGTCACTTCCCAATTTGCATTCTACACCCTTAAAATTAAAATCAAAGTATCAAACAACATACATATGTCAAACCTATTTTTTCTTTTTATTTTCTTTTTTTTTTACTTTACAGTTATTTATATTGAATATAAGAATTTAGAATTTATATTAGTACGAAAATTTGTAACTGTTTTTCTATATGTAAGTTTTACTTTTAGTTTTTAAAAAAATTGAAATCACTAAAAAAAATTTTGCACTATTAATATAAAGAATTTTATACCATTATTAAATTAAATTCATACATTTAAATGACTTTTTAAATAATAAACTTAAAAATTAATTACTTTTATATATTAATATGATAGTACACGATTATATATATATATATATATATATATATATATATATATATATATATATATATATATATATACTCTTTTATATTAACGGTACATGACAAATAAATTTACTTATTATCACTAAACTGATTAAATATTAAGAGTAAATAAACAAAAATACATGTGAAAGAATTTAAAATAAAAAAAATACAGATCAAAATTTATAAATATCAAAATATATCTTAAAAATTATTTTTGATAAATAAAAATACACGAACCACATGACATTTTGCAGTGGCAGAGCCTTGAAATAAATTTTTTTGGGGGAAAATTTTTTTGTCAAATTCCATTCCAAGATGTTATATTTGAATTAAAAAGAGAAATCACAGACAAAATAAGAGTTGAACTTCGTATCACTAAGTTTTGAGTGTAAGATTTGGCCAATTAAACTAATTTCACTCTTTAAAAAAACTAGTACTAAGTGTATTTTTATTCACTTACTCAAATATTAGTATAAACAATATATTCTAAAGATGACATAAAAAAAAATGTTAATGTGACACGTTGGAAATTGTCAAAAACGGATGGTCCAAATCTAGTGCCATCTAGCACTAACATAAGATTCAATAGAAAAATATCTTTTCTCTAAGCTACTAGCTATAACTATAACTATTACTATTAGTGTCCAGAACCAGCATATATTATAGTAGAATTTTTGCATATTAGCCTCTAGTATTTAGCAAGTTGAGCCAAAAGCTTCTTAATTTGAACAGAATATTTTGTGTCCACAATTTATTTTTCTTCTTTAACTTTTTTATTTTTTTCTTCTTCTACAGTAGTATTTTCAACAAGTTATAAATAGAGCATCATCAAGGGTCTTCTAAGTGCAAAATCAAGTATCTTCATTCAATCTAACTTTATAGAGAGAAAGAGAGAGAGAAGAGGAAATTAAATTAAAGAACCAAACATGGCAGAGAGCTTTCGTATGGCCGTTGCTGTTATTGGTACTATTTAATTTCTTTGCATCATTAGCATTATTCATTCTCGCCAATTATTTATTAAACGACAGTTTAATCAAACATATCGAATTATTTAAAAAATTTTAAATATTATCTTCGTATAAAAATAATTGCACGTAAATAGTCCCTTCTTAAAAATCGATTCATTCAAAACTTAATGTACACAAAATTAAGTTCGTATATATTTTAATTATTTTTATTATTATGTCCATCAACAAACCAAAAAAAATGAACTATATCTTGGTATTTTTGTTCTTGCAGGGAATGTTGCTTCAGTGGCCCTTTATGCTGCACCAACGTATATCATTTCATTTCACCGCTATAATTTTACTACTTTTATTTATGTGCAGTTAATTTCATGTGAAGTTAATAGTTGAAAGTTTTTAGATGACAATTTAGTCCATCTGTCAAATTATTTAATAATTCTTATTTATTAACTTCACATGAATTTAATTGCACATAAATTTCTATTTTTTCTCCACCTGAAAAAAAGAAATGATGTTAAGTAATGATGTGTGTTGTTGTTGATGGATGAATAGGGTGACATTTAAGAGAGTGATAAGGAAGAAAAGCACAGAGGAGTTTTCATGCATACCGTACGTAGTGGCACTGCTGAATTGTTTGTTATTCACATGGTATGGATTGCCAGTGGTGAGTTACAAATGGGAAAACTTTCCTCTCGTCACTGTTAATGGAGTTGGGATTGCTTTTGAGCTCTCCTATGTTCTCATTTATTTCTTCTTTGCTTCCCCAAAAGGAAAGGTAACTCATATTATCAATACACACCTAAAATTTTACCCCAAAAAAATAACAAAATTTTCCTCTCTTTACCTGCATGCATGCAAGCATGGACAAAAATTAGAACACGTTTTCTAAAACTCTTTTCAGGTGAAGGTAGCCATGACAACAATACCAGTTCTTATAGTGTTCTGCGCCATCGCAATGGCATCGGCTTTCGCCTTCCCCGGTGACCATGGTCACCGGAAGCTACTTGTTGGCAGCGTAGGCCTCGGAGTTTCTGTAGCAATGTATGGATCTCCTTTGGTCGTAATGGTAAGTTAATTGCTTCAATTCCCACTAAACAATAATAATAAAAATAACTTAAATGGAAACAGAGCAAAGCAAGAAAAGACTAGAGAGTAGGTTCAAATAATACACAAAATAGCAAAAATCCACTTTAATTTATTAACTAGTTTTGAAAGTGCTCTTGATATGTTTTGTCCACTACTTAGAGTTTTGTTTTGATGTGACCAAATTAAATTAAACATATTATAATTTTGATTTTGATTTTTCAGAAGAAAGTGATACAAACAAAGAGCGTGGAATTCATGCCACTACCTTTATCTTTGTGCTCATTCTTGGCGAGTTCACTGTGGCTAACATATGGAATCCTCATTCGGGATATATTCGTTGCGGTAATGTATTCATTAATAATCATATATAATATTCATCATTTTTTCAAAAAATAATAAATTCTACTAAAATAAAATTTTCAGAAAAATAATTTTTCTACAAAATAGTTTCTAAATTCCTCTAATATATGTTTTAAAAATTACAAAACACTTTGAAGTATTTCAAAAATGCTAATATTCCAGTGGTTTTAGTAATTACTAATATTCTTAGAATACTTGATACGACACTTGTTATGTTTGTGATGACAGGGACCAAGTGTGGTTGGAACACCCTTAGGCATTCTCCAACTTGTTCTCCACTGCAGATACTGGAAAAGGAAAGACAATGTGGAACAGCAAAAAGGGGACACAATAGAAAAGTTGGACTTAGAAAAGGGTACTCTTGCAAATAATTATAATGGGGATTTAGTAGGAAAGGGAAATTTGGAAAATAATAATAATGTGACAAACCATAGCAACTGCAATTCTTCATGATCCATGAGACAATTAGCTATGATGATTTTGTTAACAACACCATAGGTTGAACGTTTGAAGGTTCTCAACAATCAAGTTATTTTAAGATTCGGGGTTTATTACTACTATTATTATGTTCATGTTAATTTTCTTGTTTCTTTAGACAACTAAGTTACCCGTGTAATCATCAAAGCTAGTGTTGTGCTAGCGAGTGTATTCATCATCACATAAATTTTATTATACATAGTTCTAATTTTTGTTGCACTTTTTTTTGTCTTTTACTACATTATTGACTTTGATTTGTAACATTTTGGAGGCTTGGTTTGATGCCACATGAGTCTTATCCGAAGAGAATTATACCGGGTTTGGTTCACACATTAGCTAGTAAATAAAAACAGAACCCATGTGTGTGTAAAGAGGAATAGAGGATAGTGTGGGTGTGTTATCATAAATAAATATATATGAAAATTTTAACGAAATGCTTTAAAGTTAATAAGTGGTAAGGAAAATGTTATATGAACCCATTTTTAATATAGACACTATACAAAAGAAAGAGAAAAAAGGAATGGAAAAACAAAAGTTCAAGATAGACGAAAATAAAAATATTGTAGGGCACTAACTCTTTTCTTGTATTAATTTTCTAAATAAAAAGGATTATATTATACTTGTTTTTATATTTTGGGTGGAGATCCTCTCTTATGTGTTTTGGAATTTCTTTTCTTCTTTTTTTTTTTTTAAATCTAACAATGATTTAAAAGTTTAATTGACCATAAACAATTTGTATAAAGTTTCATAAATTTGAAACGAGGAATATATAGGCTAAACAAATTTGGATATAACCGGTGTTTAGCATGAAATGCCTAAGAATGGGCACTATATAGGTGATTTGCAATAATATTAGAGCAAAAAAAAAAGGTTAAGGCATTGTCTGAAAAATAGATGTTTTTAAATTAATAATTAATTTAAGTGAGAGCAAAGACATGAGGGGTAGTGTTGAGAGTATACCATAATTCTCAGATTATATCACAAACACTTGAAAGTTTGAGATTTGTATATGAAAATTCAAGTATTTTCGTTGTTCCTTTTACAATATCATTGAGAAATTTAAACGCACATTTTGTCAAAAGTATAGATGTTCATGTTTTGAAGAGGATCCTGGAAAAATATTTGGCAAGTTCATACAATTCTAAACAATATATGTCATTGATAAAAGTCACTATGCAAGATATGTTTTCAACCTATTCCCAAACACAAACATAAACGTCAATTATCGAGCTATTTATCATTTTATTGAGTTCGAACACTTGCCGTTTAGACTATAATAGGGAAAGTGGGGAAGGATTTGAAGACAACTACAAAATCATACAAGCTATAATAGAGTAGACTATAATAGGGAAGACTATGTTTTCATGCATGTTCTAAATCTTGAGACAATCCATGAACTCGAGTTTCTTGAATACGTCAGTTCTAGTCGAAAAATAAAATAGTATTCTCGAAAATGCTATGCACAGGTAAAAAAATTTAATCTGCAAACGATTCGCACCATATAAGCTAAATCCAATCTAGACTGCTATATAATCCATGCAACAGATTGGATCTTGTGATTCAATTCTACCTTCTTTCTTTTGAGACATTCCCATTTTAAAAATAAAGGTGGGAGAAAATGTAAAAGATGTCTTTTAATACTAAAAATGAAAATGAAAGATGGGCTCACGTCCCAAGTATAATATCTTCTATTAATTTCTATTTTTTTTTTCATTCTTTCTATATTCAAATATTTATTGTCAATGTTTGAGATATTTCACATAGCTTTCACATCCTCGCAAAATTTTGAAACCATGACTATGGTTTCCTTACTACTAAGCCTGGTCATGTGAAAAGTTAACAACAGAACTGTCACCAATTACATCCTGCATATACCACAAGCAATGCTTTCTGTGTTAGCTTAGAACAACACCAGAAAAAGAGAATGCAAAAACCTCAGGCAAAATATATTCAAAAGAGAGAATGTTACCTATGATTTAAGCAGTTGGGACCAAACTTTTTTCAATGAGCTAATCAATGTTGGAGATCCTTCCACGATTCTTTCAGCTGCAGGTCCCATTTCATTGGCAATTTTCACAGATTCTGAAAGTCGGTTAAGAAGATTCATCAATGCAATCACTTCATTCCTTTGCAACTGTAGCTGAAGAACATCAAATTAAATTGTATTGGTCACTCAATCATATTATGCTGGATTTCTTTAAATGAAAAATATGCAAGTGATACTGAGTGTTGTTAACACCATGAATGCTCCTCAACTATCAAATGATGCGCTTATGAGAATTATAACAAGGTCAACATAGAAGCATTGATTTCAGGCTACGTGCAAAAAGGGCAAGAACAAGAACTCAAAAGGTCCAGCAAATGTACTTACTGTTCGACCTAGGTTTTCTTGACCATCGTCCGAGAAGAGAATCTTTAATGCAGTCCCAAGACCGAGAACCTGAAGCTTTCCCCATAATCGACACTTCTCGCATCCTACACAATCCATCAGTGCACTGCATTCCACAAATTGATTATTAAATTGATGGCAAGATATATGGACGGAAGCAAAGAGTAAATAAAATTAAACAAGTAAAATCATAATAAAAGGAATGTAAGAAGAGTCTGACTGCTTTCGGACCCTGAAAAGTTAAATTCAGCACTTGAGAAGTCCAGCCAAACCCCCTCCCATCCATCAGGAGGTGGAAATTTGGAAAACGATGCTTCAGAAAGAGAAATCAAGATTCCAAAACACAAAATATGTCGAAAGGTAGAAACATATTACTGGCTTAAAACAGAGATGGGGTAAATTTGAGTAAAATACAACTATATATCCTTTCCCCAGAAACTTTTGCAAACCTAATATAAAATATTTGAAAATAGAGCAAATTCTAAAATTGCTAACCAATCATTCAAAATAATTCGGCTACATAAAGCTGTTCAGAATGGAGTAAATCACACCAAAGCACTAAGTTATCAGTGGATAATGGTAAGGCCAGCAATATGTCCAGCAGTTGCTATACACAGTACCTGATGTTTCTGAATTGATGTTGAATTTTCTGTTTTAACTCAGGTCCACGTTGGCCTTTCCACAGCTTAGCTTCATCAAAAGGAACTGGACATGCAGCTTGAAGTTCAGGGTTGTAAAGTAGCTGTTTTATCAAGGATTGTGTCTTAAGATCCTCAATAGGGTTACCAGTATCATACTCGGCCTGTTCCAGATAATCTGCAGCCTGAAGTGGTATTCAGTTGAAAGTTAAATCCAGTATTTCTAAATGATGAAATATTATGATTGATCAAGTGAATTACTATAATTTTGAAGCTGGAGAATTTTCACTCACTTTTGTTACTGCTCGAAGGACAAAGAGAAATGTGAAGTACAGATTTCTGACCCGATCAGGGTATTTATGGACTCGGTCATACAACAAGCTAAGATTTTGGCCCCACTAAATAATTAAAGAGAGAGAAGTAAGTTAGACACTCTTATCGAGTAATATTTAGATTACAGAGTACTGTATTTAACATAGACGAAGTTTAGTGCATTAAAAGATCACTAACTTCAGTGTGCAAGCCACAAGGTCCATTTTATCGAAAGAAAATTAATGAAACTTCACAGCAGCATAACATAAACCAAATAGCAGCCTATTTAAAATATTAAATAGGCAATGAAGTGCATAAATGATAAATCCTCAAAACTATAAATGTTTAATTCCAACAGAAATTAAGCTACTGCTGAGAAGAGGAGCCTGAGATTTACCAAATTCATAGCTTCATCAAGTAGATAATCAGCAGCTATGTGTACTGAAATGGAGGAGTGAAGGCCTGATATCAATTTATACAAAATCTTTTCCTCCTGGCATAATTCTTCAGATGGATCTGCAGAAGAAAATTTTCTCAATAACAAGGGATGCAAATTAAGATAGCCAAGTCTGAGCAGCTCCATATAAACAGATCAATTTCAATGTGCCATAGGTTGTAGAGAAAAGATGTCAACAATTTTCATTATCAGATTAAAGATATCTTTTTGTGAAAAGAAATGGAAGATATAGCATGACTAATGATAGTCTAATATCCATTATCCACTCTTAAAGTTACAAACAAGATAGATGATTGCTGGAAAAAAAATAAAAAATAAAAAGTAAGCAACATAAGAAGAAGTAGAGATTAAAAAAATACAATGGTAATTTTTACGGTCATTAGTCTGTTGATACATTACTCGATAAGAGGAAGAAAAGGTATTATCAAACTAACTAAACCTTAAAGGATTCTTATATTACTAGACAGGTTTAACCCTACATTATAGAAGTTCGCTGGTTCTGAGAATTTATGCCTCATTAAAGTAAGAGCTACAGTAACACAACTACCACAATTCACTGCTGAAGGGATTGGGACAAGCATTCTGGGCTCAAATGGTAAAAGCAAATATGAATAAGGGAAGTGTGCAGGCGTGGTGAGGTATATATGTGTTGTGTGCTTCATCTTAACAGAATCAGTGTGAGAGGAGTGGGGTATAAAATGGGAAACAGAAGTGAAGTTAGTGAGGAAAATATTAATATTGGGAGACACTGAGTTGCTACAGTGCTCAGAACTTGTATCTCTCTGTTTCTGTTATATGCACTTTCATATTTTTCCTGGTTTATAATATCTGTGGGTTCCTATCAATTTCACAGTACAAATTTCAAGGATTTGAAAACAAAAGATGAAAAGAAAACTAGAGTTTAACTGCATAAGCTTTTGGAAGATAACTTACATTTGGGGCAGTTTTCAGAGTAGACAGCATCCCATATCCTTCTTGCAGATGGACCAGTGTAACCAGTGTACCTTTCGGGATTCAATTGGAGATTCACATATGTCATCTCATCTACAAATAAAACATATTTCAATGAGATGCTTGTTTTCCAGAAAGAAGTTCAGAATAAAATTATTGAACTCTGATATGCTGACAACATAGAAAGTACTATGCAGTATGCAGGAATTCTATGTTGCCACATATCATACAATGTTAAAAGACTTAATTTGAAGTGAATAATTATTACTACAATGACGTGGCACCTTGCTTTCGGATCAATCATTAAATTGAAAATTAAACATTAAGAGTGCGTTTGATTTGCGTTTTCATTTTCTGTTTTCATTTTCAGTGTTTTCTGTTTTCTGGATTTTATGAAGTGAAAAGTGAAAACAGAAAACATTGAAATGAAAACAGAAAATAAAAATGCAAACCAAACGCACTCTAAATATTTTGGGCCATGAGGTAGGTCAAACAGAAACTATCAGCAAATTGGATCTCACCCAATTTGTTTATCAATACTACTCCAATGTTTCAGTATTGATATCTGATTTCATAGGAGCACCTAAAACTATGTCTGAAAAGAATTTATATATAAATTAATATCTACAGTGGCTCACCATTGTCGGTCTCATCATCATTTGTCCAGGGATTGTCTATTTCTGTCCATCCTCTGAAAGCTTTACTATCTAATGTACGGTCAACAGCTGCCTCAGGTTTTCCTTCTTGACAAACAAGGTCATTTAGTGAAAGGCGACCAGGCTTCTTGAATGACTCGGGGAACTCATTTTCCGGACATTCACAAACACTACAATCTCGCAACCTACACATGCCATCATCGGGCCAAAATGGACAGTCACACCATAACTTGACCTGCAACAAATACCATCAAACAGCCTTTAGCACAGGAAAAACATAAAGGTTGATAACACAATATAACATGCAACGAAGTGGTTAGCATCAATAGCATGCCCACACTATGTGCATCATTAGAGGTATCTTTTAACTATTTGAGTACAATAGTTGCATAATATCATGAGTGCCTCCTTGTTCTCAATAATAATCTTCCCAAACCAACATCACCCAATAACATGAATATTATTTTCAAACTTGAGGATAGCAAATTCAATGTTTTAAAATCCATTATGCAGGTAGCATAGTTTCAACTGAAGGCCAACAATAATGTAGAAGGATTTGCATGTGCTCCACATATGAATCAGAACTTTCATGTCTACCTAACAAGAGTTTTATGCCATTTCTTGAGTCATCTGGTTTCTTCAGCTCTGTTCAGCTGTATATCTTATTTTTAATTCCTAGCTCATACCTCAACACAACCTTTCCACTTGAAAAACCTACATGTAAGCCTAAAGCACTCTATAAAGTCAAATCATTAATTTGGAAAACTTAGATCAATAGAATTAATACCAATGACTTCTTGCAGGTTCAAAGGCCAAGTAAGGTTATTGCCCTTGATGTATTTGTTATGTGTGGGACAAATTGAAAATCAATTAGACAAATGTTTATGCATTGTCCTATGGGTGCTTTCTGATGGAATTCCATGTTTCTCATCTTTGGTGAGTGTTGGGTGTGCCTTGCAAGTTTAAAACCTTAGCTCAGTTCCTTTTTTTTTTTTTTAATATTTGTTTTGTTTGCATCACACTAATCTTACGGTCCTGGATACAGTATTTCGACCATGATAAAATTACAGCAGTTTTTATAGATGTGGTTCTCTCTAATTTCTACAAGAATTTGCACACAAAAAATACATAATAAGACTAGAAGTTCCTCTTCCAACCTAAAGGTTTTGGATTTTATCATATTTTAATGTAACCAAGAGAATCAACACATCGAGGATTCGGATCTTAGTCAATAGGAAATTCAAGAAAAATGTATACAAGAAGTAACAAGAAGCAAACCTTAAAATATCGAAAAAATGGAGTTTTCACAAGCTCTTGAAGGGATGGGTGTAACACTCCCTCATTAAGACGATTCACAGTTTCATAGTCACAACAACAATCCTCCACCATGCCACTATACTTTGGTTCACCCTGCGATCAAGAAAAAACAAAAATTAACCAATGACACTACTGAAACAAAATCAACTATAAGAAAGTTATCAAGTCACACAGCAGAAAGTCAAAACAAGAATTTCGAAAGAAACTTCAAATGTGGGTTTAGAAAAGTGAAATTACCGGGGAACAGGGACATGCACTGAAGAGAGGAATTCTTGAAGAAGTTTTGGAAGACATGGTCACGGCAACAAAGACGCCGACAAGAGCAACCGCCACACAAACCCATCGCAAACCGCTATCCTTCTTCTTCTTCTTCTCAATTTCCTTCTTCACCATCACCCCCCTCGACCTCGACCTCAATGCACCCAGAAAAACAACCAGTGAGAGAATCGCGGGGTTTCTGGTGGAAATCAGAAACAATTTCCACCTGTTACAATGTGCGTTGGTCCAATAGAAAGAATGGCAATCGATCCGTTGAAAGTAAGAACCCTAAGATACCAAATTCAAAGCTTGTTTTTGCTTTACTACTAGTCTCTGTGTTTGTGTTGTGTGTGTATTTATTATGACGAAGAGTCGAAGAGGTAACAAAACGGAGGTGTTAGTTGTGACGTGCGAATGTGATGGCAAGTAGGGAGTTGGGAGTGCGGTTTGGTTCGGTTTTAAGGAAAAAAATCATTCGATTCGAATGTCTAGTTTATGTGTGGTGTGGTTTAGATTGGAGGAATATTTTTTAAAAATTCAATCTGATCCGATCTGATTATAAGCGGTTTGGATTTGCGGTTCTTTAAATAAAAAAATTAAATATATATAACAAGTTTTAACATCAAATTTTAAATAATCAACAATGATATAACAAGTCTTAACATATCTTAAAAAGTTAATGATAACATAACAATAGAAATAAAATTATAGGTTAGTTAAAATAATAAATAAATAATATTTTAAATATAAAATATTTATTAAATAATAATAATACATGAATAATAGAAAAATATATAACAAATTAAATATGTTATAAATATAATTATAAATATAATAATAAAATAATAATATTATAGCACATTGTGCAATTTAGATTGGATTGAATCGCTTATGAAAAGTAGATCCAAAATCTGATCTTTGTAAAAAATAAAAGCCAATCAAATTTGAATTAGTGTGATTTTAATCGATTTTTGGTCCGTATTGGATTGGCGATTTAATTTGGCGGTTTGAACACCCCTTATGGCAAAAAATGAAAACTGGGGCGCTGTTAATGGTGCCAAACGGTGGGCAGGAACATTCCAAGAAACATTACAAGTCAATTTCTTACACCGTTGGAAGTTGAAACACTGTGGGCCCCATCCAAGGCAAACTTGTTTGGGTCAAGGCTTTCTTGTTGGGGTAGAAAGAGGCCCACAGGCCCAGAGACAATTCTATGAGAAGGAGACTACCTATCTGCTCTCTCGTCCATAGCAATTAGATATTTTTTATTTAAATTTTTATTATTACTAACTTAGGAATTTTATATTTTTTAATAACTGTCTAATTTTTATTAGCGAGACATGAATGAAAACACAAAATATCGCACTATACTTTTCAAAGAGTTTAATTTTAATATTTTGATAGTGTAATTTGTTTTTTAACAATTATTTATGTAATTAATAAAAAAAATATTTTTATTGATATAATATTACATAATTTAATGACGTGTAAAATAATTTTATGGTGAGAGTACACCAAAAAAAACATAATATAATTCACTTACAAATATTAGAGTTTCATTTTTTTTTTTTTATCAAAGATAGATATTCGAATTCGCAATCTCTTAATTGAATATACAGAGATTATGCTATTTGAGCTATTACTCATTTACTAGAGTTTCACTTTTCACTTTTTGCAATATAATTATTTAGATGTATATTGTTATTGCATATTTAAATAATTTAAAAATATTTTTATGAGCAACAATGCATTTTCGCTGCCAAATAAAAAATCTATCGAGAGACACATACACTAAAAATCCGAAGCCGGCGCCAAGTTCACTCCCTGGAAATGGCTGGATAAGGTTGCTTCCGTCTTCTTCTTCCTCCAATCTTCTTTCTCTTTCTCTCACAACGCGCACGGATAATAAGAGAGGGGAAGAGACACATTCACTGATAATTCACAAACCCTAACACGGTCCCAAATGGCCACGCTTCAAGCTTCTCTTCTCTCTAAACCTTCCCTCCCATTCCCATTCTCATCTTCATACCCTTCACTTCGCCGCAACACAATTCTCTCTTTCCACTCCCTCACCTCATCCCATCCCCACCTCTCGCGCCTCCGCTCCCGTGTCCCCTGCACATTCCGCCCCGACAACAGCATTACCTCCTCTTCCGAACCCCAACCCAAACCCCAACCTCAATCCCAATTAACTAACTCCGAACCAGATTCCGCCGAACCTGATGCCGTTGACACCGGCGAGGTTCCAAATTCAAATTCAACGGAGGAAAAGATTGCAGTTTCGGATTGGAATGAGTCAAGTTTGGAACTTAGTTCCGAGAGTGTAGTGTCTGGCAGCGACAGTGAGGGGAAGAGTGCGAATCTGAAGAAGAAGAAAGATGAGGAGGGTGGTGGTGTTGGTTCCAGGTTGCCATTTTTGGTGTTTCTTCTTGGAATTTGGGTGAAAGTGAGAGAAGCGGTGAGAAGGGCATTTTCGGAATTTTTTGATTGGTGGCCGTTTTGGCGTCAGGAGAAGCGGCTGGCGAAGTTGATCGCCGAGGCCGAGGCAAACCCGCAGGATGCCGAGAAGCAGAGTGCTCTGTTTGTTGAGCTCAACAAGCACAGGTGTGTGGCAGTGAAGTGTTGGAACCAAAAAAGAAAAAAAGAATTGTTTACTGATTAATGAATAATGAATGAAAGAATGAATGCATGGGGTTTGCATGCTGAATTAATGAACTTTCTTGAGCCAAGCTTGTTTAGTTTTGACATTCCTGGGATCTTGGTGTTTATCTTTTATTTACTTGCTTGTTCAATTGATGATGATGTATATCATAATTCTACAGATAATTTTGGAAAAAAGTGATAAAGAAAAGAAAAGAATATATATATGTATTTGGGGAAGTTTAGTTCTTTGACTTGGAAGTTTTGTGTTTAAATTCATATATGGTTTCTTTATTTCCTTTTTTTTGTTAGTTCAAATGCAGATATTTATAAGATTTTCATCTCTTTTTGTTTTTTGTTTTTTTTCCTAGTCCTGAGTCTGTCATCAAGCGATTCGAACAAAGGGATTGTGCTGTAGACAGTAGAGGAGTCGCAGAGTATCTTCGAGCTCTTGTAATGACTAATGCTATCACCGAATATCTTCCAGATGAGGAAATTGGAAAGCCTTCTAGTCTTCCTACTCTGGTAATTGCTTTCATGTAATTTATATTATTGTTCTTTCTCTTTTTCTGTCTGTGTTTAATTCATGATGCCTCAATTTTTGTTAGTGGGTTTGGAAGAGTGCATGGCATCTAGTTTAGGGTTAATATTAGTCTGTCTAGAGGAATTGTTCTCTTTTCTTGCTTGCAATTATCATTTAACATATTGAGATTGTGTCGCGTCATTCAAATTTCATCTGCGACTATTTTGATCATAATGCTCAAATGACGTTTGTTTCATGGTGCTGGCAAACTGCATTATCAAAAGGAAATTTCTTTCTTATTAAGTTGCAAGTTTCATGAAGGACTGCTTTTATCTTGTTTTTGTCTTTTGCATTGATTCATATGGTTCAAATTGATTTTTTTATTAACCAATCTGGTATTTTTCTGATTTGTTACTTTGTATGATCCTATTCTTATATGATGTACTTGATGACATTACTGATTATGTAAATTTGGATACTCCTATTATTATTACTAGTGAAAGTGCCTATTAATTCATATTTTTAAAGAACAATACTAATTATTTTATTTAGAGTTAATTGTTTTATCACGTATATACCTCTCAATGACTCAATGTTAGTAAAAGGGGTATAACTGAACAAAAGTAACTATGATAAAAGTTTGTCTTAACACCTTTAATTGGTATTAGAGAAGTTAGCCCTTAATGTTAGTGAACATAATTGGGTAAAAGTATTGTGAACAATTTTTCCCCCCAACCCAGTTATTAGTATTGGAGATTATTTTCATTATGGACATGAAAATTTGGATTACTTAGTGATGAAATTATGTGCTGGACAAGATAGAATAAGGAATAAATGCAGCAAGGAGAAAGTTGAGATAGAAATTATTGTGGAAAAGCGATGTCCAAAACTTGCCTTAGATCGTTTGATCATGTGGTAGAAGGCATATTAAAACACTCTTAATGAGAGTAGTTCAACTAGAGGATGTTCCAACAGCTACAAGTAGAGGGAGGCTAAGAAAAACTACAATGGCTTTACCTTAGGAAATCGTCATGTCATTTGATCCATGGAACCAAGTAGTAGAACAGGGTCGTCTTGTCAATGTCTAAAATGAAATCTTCAAGTTGTATTTATTTCTTTATTTTTTTTATTTCTTATTTATGATAGGACAAAAAAATTTTATTGGAAAAGAAGATAATATACAGAAGAGGATGAGGCATCCTCACATATGCAAAAAACATAGCTAACCCATAATTCCATAAAGGGATAACCTATGTAACAAAAGCATGCCAGTCCCTTTGAATATAAGAGAGAGAAATTCTGTGATACATACCATGTGTTAAGCGCCAAACGAATGCCAAAATAGTAATCCTACCTCAAATGAACTCACTAATTGAAAGGAATTGTTAAAAAACTCCAGAATATCTACCAAGCCTTTTCTGGTCTGAAATATGTCCTTTTCCTTTTTCTCATTAAATTCATGATGGGTTTTATAATGGATCCTAAATGATAATTCTTACAGTGCTATTCTTTTTAATCGCTTCTTATTTAATGTGACCCTTGTGCTCCTGACGCTCTTGTTATTTGAAAATAATATTTTGAATTTTGGAAATTTCGCCGTGCCAAGATGAACTTTAAGGTGATTATAATAACAGCCTCATAGTTTACTTGTATTATAGTGTGGGCCACTAAATGGTCAACATTTTTCTTTTCAGTTGCAAGAGTTAAAGCAGCGTGCATCAGGCAATGTAGATGAGACTTTTCTTAGCCCTGGAATATCTGAGAAGCAGCCATTACATGTGATAATGGTAAAGTTTATTGCAAAATATGTTATTGTATGCTTTGCACATTTAGTGATTAACGTCTTAGTATTATTGAAATAGGTGTGCTTTTGTTTTACATCTTAATAAATTTAATTTTCTTAGTATTATTCTATTTTAGCCTTAGAACAACGGTTGAGTTGTCTCTGTATTACTTCAAAGTCACGGTTTCATGTCGTGGAATCAGCCACTGATGCTTGGGCACAAGGCTGCCTTATTCTGTTTTTCTAATAAGTCATAATTTCAGATTCTATAAAATAGTCAAAAACTGATTTTAGTATATTATGTTCCTAATCTATCTTCTTGAGGAAAAATCTTTAGAAAATGCATTATTCACCCATAGTTAATCACTCTCCTTACTGACTTTGATTCTTTGTTCATTCTTGGAATCTCTCATAGTTGTTTTATTTTTTTTTTAGGTTGATCCAAAAACTTCAAACAAATCACGTTTTGCTCAAGAGCTCATTTCGACTATTTTGTTTACTGTTGCAGTGGGATTGGTCTGGTATGAGCCTTTACTTTCTTTCTCTCCATCTATGTCCGTGTGTAGCATATAGCATAAACTCTCATGTGTAGATTACTTATATTACGGCTTTATTTCTCTTCAGGTTTATGGGTGCTGCTGCACTTCAAAAATACATAGGAAGCTTGGGTGGCATTGGAACATCAGGTGTTGGGTCAAGTTCTTCCTATGCCCCAAAGGAGCTAAACAAAGAAGTTACGCCTGAAAAGGTTAACTTGTTAATCTTGTCTAACTAAAATAGATTTCTATTGAATTTTTTAAAATAGCTAATTTGCTTAATTCTATATATAAGGGCCTGGCATCTGAGATAGAACAAATTCACACACACAACAGAATTGAAGCAAACAGTGGGTCAATCCAGGTGATTGCACCCCTGAAGTAGTATTATTGAATGAGAAAAAGTGCAGAAATACAAGAACAGTAAGATAGATTGGCTGAGAGTTGGACAGCCAGCCTCTCTCCTAAGCCTAGCCTGATCTATTCCTTTCTTTTTCCATGCCCTCTCACTACTTCCCACAACCCTTTATAGTTCCTACCTCTCTCTCATAACAGAATGCTCACTCTCTCTCACTCACTTTGCAGCTAGGCAAGTTAGTTACAAAACCCACCCTAGCCTATAATTCACTCAATTACAGTTAGGTCCCTAATTTCTAACAAGGTGGGTACATAACACTATATTTTAGGAAATTTAGATGATTGAATAACTTTGGGAGATCAGGATCAGCTAAACAATTGTGCTGTTATTGAGTATTTTGGATGAGACCATTGTAAATGCAATATATATATAAGTAGGATGATGTGTTTTGCACTGGTAATGAGGAGGGAGGTCTACTGTTGTAGTTTTTTAATACTAACAAATGATTCATTTTGAATTTCCTTATTTGTTGCATAGGTAATGTGTATTGCATGCTGAAAATATCACTAAATCAGAAATTTGGTGGTACTCATGATCTTTTGGTTTAATCCCTCCCCTAAAATTAATCTTCCAGAATGTCAAGACATTCAAGGATGTGAAAGGTTGTGATGATGCAAAGCAAGAACTTGAGGAGGTTGTGGAGTACTTAAAAAATCCCACCAAGTTTACACGCCTTGGAGGAAAGCTGCCTAAGGTCTGAGGATTCTTTTTAATCTTTTCACGTGATAGCTTTTGATTACAATTCAGTTTCTAGTTCAAACTTATTTGATTGTTGTTTCTTAGTCAGCACACCTAAGTATCCACCCTTGTTTTCTAGTTGATAGGACCCTATGTAAATTGTTCTGTTCCTCAGATGCCTTGGAGGAAAGCTTCCTTGGTCTGAAGAATTTCTTTCTATTATTTTGTGTCTTTATGTTGGTTTCTAGCTGATGCCGTTTTTTTCGTATTTCATCTTGTAGTTTAAATTCACATGATTCTTGTTTCTTAATCAGCAGAACTATGTTTTCAGTTCCACCCATGCTTTTTGGTTAACAGGGTATTTAATCCCTCTTTTTATACAATTTGTTTTCACACAATAACATGCATATATTTGTTTGGTCATCATAATATTATTGAATTCTTCTTATTTGTTTTCATGTCATCTTATGCCGAGTAATATGCTTGTCTGATGGTAAAATCATGTTTTCTAGAGTTCATTATTTGTTATTTGCATATCTCTAGTTTATCAAGTGCCAGAGCCTCAGCTTTCCTTTTTTTTCAGGGTATTCTCTTGACAGGGGCACCAGGAACCGGAAAAACTCTTCTTGCCAAGGTTATTTACTTTCTGTTGATATATTTTATTATAGCTTTTAATCCATGTGCTTCTGGTATTTATTTTTAATTCTTGATGTGCCATGTTGTTATTGTTATGTGTTTAGGAAGTTCTTGGCAGGATATATCTGGACATTGGTTCTTGTATCTCAATTTGATAATTCTTACTTCTGATAGTGTTTGCTTTATCTGGGACCTTGAAGGCTATAGCTGGAGAAGCCGGTGTGCCGTTTTTCTATCGGGCAGGGTCTGAATTTGAGGAGATGTAGGTCTTCTTTTGTTTCTATATTTATGTCTTAAGTTTGAGCATTTAACACATTATATATTGTCTTGAGATTGGAAACATGATACTGGAATATAATGAGCTAACATTATATATTCGTCTAGTATATGATGCATAAACAATATCGCTGTTGAGAGATTGGAAAGGCTATGCTACATAGATAGCTTTACTTTTGATTGGTATTTGCTCTTGCAAGGGGATCTATTGCCCTCCATCTTGTATTATTCTTCTTTCGTCGTAATTCTATTCTGCTTTTATTCAAATATAAATTAAAAGGCTGGGAGAGTAGACAGATGTAACTGTAGGAATAGTAAAAAGCTAAAACTGCATGGTGATTCATCTATTGTTATATGAAAAACATTTAGTATGTATGATTTTCTGCTGGTTGTGATGAAATTATTTTAAATGTCAGAAATGTCCTCTATTTTTCATGTGTCCTCTTAATAACAATACAAAGTGTAATCTTTATTCCTTTTGACAATTGCAATTTGTAATAGTACGTCTGGAGATACATTACAGCCATATGTTATCACATTAAGGCATGTTGTGAAATGATAGCTAGGCATGATAATTTTGATATCACTTTCTCAGGTTTGTTGGAGTTGGTGCTCGACGTGTAAGATCTTTGTTTCAAGCAGCTAAGAAAAAGGTTTGTTTTGATCAACATTCTCGTAGAATTTTATGTTGTTTTGGTTTACTTTGTAGCAGGCCCTTTTGTTCTGAATGTGGAATACTTGGTCTTATATTTATGTAGGCTCCTTGTATCATTTTCATTGATGAAATTGATGCTGTTGGATCAACAAGGAAACAGTGGGAGGGTCATACTAAGAAGACATTGCATCAGTTACTTGTTGAAATGGATGGGTTTGAGCAGAATGAGGTATCCTGGAACAATTTCAAGTGTAAATGTTCCTCGTTGCTTTTGGCAAATTTATTAATAATTTTTATCTTCCAGGGAATAATATTAATGGCAGCAACAAACTTGCCTGATATTCTTGATCCAGCTTTAACAAGACCCGGTAGATTTGATCGCCATGTAAGTACTGTTATACCTTTTGGCCACTTTTATTTCTCTGCTCTAATAGTATTCTTTATCCAAACTAAAACTTCAAAAAATAAATTTCCAAAGAAACCTTACAATATACCACTACGAACTTGCTAGAGTTGCTCAATTATCATTGTTGTGTATTTGATGGATCCTAAACATAAGTTTCCTTCTGCAATGTGAACCTGTTCAATCCTTTTATCTAAGCCTGATCATGTTATAGGAACTTGTTGAACTATATCGAATTAGTGTGCTGGAGGTTTACATTACTTAACTGAATACATAAGGTAAGACGACTAACATATATTTCCAAATCCAGATTGTTGTACCAAACCCAGATGTACGTGGTCGGCAAGAAATATTGGAGCTCTACCTACAAGATAAACCTCTGGCTGATGATGTAGATGTTAAAGCGATAGCCCGTGGTACCCCAGGATTCAATGGGGCAGGTGAACTGTTATTGAATTTTGTTTGACATTATATTTATTTCAAAATATCTTGAATCTTATCCCTCTTCAAGATCCTGTCAATGATGATCTCTGTTTTATTTATTCCTTTAAATTAGATCTTGCAAACCTGGTAAACATTGCTGCCATTAAAGCTGCGGTTGAAGGTGCAGAGAAACTAACAGCTGGACAATTGGAATTTGCAAAAGACAGAATAATCATGGGTACAGAGAGGAAAACAATGTTTATATCAGATGAATCTAAAAAGGTATGTGTATATGCTTGGAATATGATTTACCACATCAAATTATGTATTGTGGTTATATGATCGTAGTGAACCACAGTTTTTGAAGCCAATCTCCCTAAGTATTGATGTACAGTTCCAGTTCATATCTAACTTATGCCATTGGATGATATTCAGATTCACAAGTGAAAGAAACACTTCTCTTGTACCTCTTGTAGGTGGTTTTTTTTTTTTTTTTTTTTTTTTTTTTGTGGGATAGAGAGAAAGTATATTAGGAGTGAAGAAAATAAGCACAATACATCCTCACATACAGTAGACAGAGCTAAGACTTGTAATGATACACCATGTAACAAACTAACAATGCATGCCGATCCCTTTGAAATTTGAATAGCAGCTACTGGACCACCACCAGACAAACTACCAGCCATGCCATCCTAACTTGCTTTCCATAGTGTTGCAGTTCAAGAAAGTACTGGAGAATAGTATGGAGGAACTTGGATGTGATATGTTACAAGTTACAAGTAAATGTGGAAATTATGATCCTGTGTTTGACGTGTGGATCTGGTGGGACTTGCTTTTAGTTCTAGTAGTTGGAATGTCTGCTAATCATCACGACTGAAGATTTCTATAATTGGTAGTGGGCATAATGATTCGAGATAAAAACATAGCTACAGGTCTAAACTTGCTTTGACAAGTAGCACTCTGCAAACGGCACACAATGCCATTGATATTCACAGGAAAATATATGCGACTATTTATGAGGCAATAATAATGTGTTTGAGCCGTTTCGTTAGACACTCCCATGATATATGAACCTGATGTACCAAGTCACGTTGCTTTCCAATTTTCATAAGAGTCTAATATTGTGTATAATAATATTTCACCTCATATAGAAAATTTTCAAATAATGTAAAAAACATTGTTCATAGAATAATAGCTTTAGTTTACAGTTATTCAGTTAATCAAATATTAATATTATAGTTGTTTGCTTATGTATGCCACTGTTATTCCTGAATTTCAGCTCACTGCTTATCATGAGAGTGGCCATGCAATCGTCGCCCTTAACACTGATGGTGCACATCCTATCCACAAGGCAACAATCATGCCCCGCGGCTCTGCTTTAGGGATGGTTACGCAGCTTCCATCAAGTGATGAGACATCAATTAGCAAGAAACAGTTGTTAGCTCGCCTTGATGTATGTATGGGAGGAAGAGTTGCAGAAGAGCTTATATTTGGTCATGATTATGTCACAACTGGAGCAAGTAGTGATCTTCACACAGCTACTGAACTTGCCCAGTATATGGTAATTTTCAGCTTCCTATTCAAGTGATGTCTCTGGCTATATGTCTCTGTTTCGTAGGCTGGTATATATTGGTTACAGAGGCACTTTAGAGTTGTGTCCTTTAACTGCTTGTACATTCCTTTCAGTGATGGTCAATTGTTACTTTGGAAGTTGGATAACTACTTGTAACACAAAGACAGACCTTTCCTCTCACTAAAATGAGTGATTGGATGCTTCTGTTTGTTGTTTTAAATAGATCCAAATCAAATGTTCTTATTATCCATTTTTTCATCCTTCTCTGCAACAGGTTTCAAATTGTGGGATGAGTGATGCAATTGGACCAATTCATATAAAAGAGCGGCCAAGTTCTGAAATGCAGTCGCGTATAGATGCAGAGGCAAGTGTTATGAATCTACTATCTATCTATCGTCTAAACCATTTTGACTTTGAAATATTGTTTCATTTCTTAAATGAAAAAACCACAATGCTTAAATTTACTTGTTCTGCAGGTTGTAAGACTTCTTAGAGAAGCATATGATCGTGTGAAAGCCCTTTTGCGGAAGGTTTGTCAAGTTGATTTTGTTGTATCTTTTATATGTTAAGATGATGAAGGAAAGAAATTACGAAGTTTAGCAGATCAAGAATCCTCTTCAATGTAAGAGTAAAAGTGTATAACACAATGCCACAGGGCCAAAGGAAGAGATCAATAGAACTTAATGGAATTAGGTTTATATACTAATAAAATGTCTGGCTGTATGAGCATAGCTATATGATGATGATTAAAAATATGTGATCAACCTTATACAGCATATGGTATATGCTGGTCGCTGGTGCTAATAACTGTTATTTCTTCAGCATGAGAAGGCATTGCATGCGCTGGCAAATGCATTACTCGAGTACGAGACACTGACTTCAGAAGAAATCCGGCGAATACTTCTACCATACCAGGAAGGAAGACTATCAGAACAACAGGAACAAGAAGCAGCAGAGGGGGACCTTGTACTGGTGTAATCTTTCTCTCCACTTCCTGTCTGTTACTTCTAACAAAAGGGGAAGTTCTGTACAGTATACCTAGAATCCATACAGGTATTTTTTATAATCCAGTTTCTGCAGTGTCCCCCTTCATTGTGCATGTTATGATTATCATAAGATGCTTATAGGAAGTAATTTATACATCTTTGGTTACTCTGAAGCAACTAGTCGTCCTGCACACAATGACAATTTCCTTCTGTTGCTGAGAGCAATATTTTTTAGAGAGAACTATGTATTTGTAGAAATATGTTTATTGAACATTTTAAGATTTGTGTTAATTAGTCTGCTCATTCATTTCCTTATCTAATTGTTTATTATGAGACCCAAAGTGTAATTTTGGCAAGGTTAATTTGCCAATTAAATGGATATGATAGACAAATAAAATCAAGTGATCTATGCCTTTTCTGAATTTTAATTAAAAATGTTTCGAATGTTCAACTGTTGTTCTCTAATTCAATTTACTACATGCTTAATTCTGCCTCAGCGGAAAACTAATTGATAATTAAGGGATTGTTTGCCAGTTGGGATTTCAGAGGAGATAAAGAATGGTTTGTAATACAAAAATTCAAAATTTAACTCAACCTTCTTTCGTCTTTATTTTCCTCCAAAACCCAAACTCACAAAAACCCCAAAGTGGGTTCGGTTTATACCATCTTGAAGATTTTATTGGATTGATAGAGTGGTAATGGAGTTTAGATCTACGATCAATTATTCTTTGGCGTGTTAAATTGGAGGATATTGTGGCAACTAAAGAAAAAGTGTAGTATATATTTTGATTGAATTATATTTAGAAATTTAATAATTTTTTATACCATTGTTGATTATAATGGCATACTTAAGAGAGACACATAAATAGTTTATGGTAATTTTCTTCCAATACAACAGAATAAAAAAAATATATATATATATATATATATATGTTAAACTCGTATAATGTATGGATTTATATTTTAATTTAACATGATAAATTAAAAATAATATTTTATAATCATAAATTTTTTGAATTTAATACAACATTATCATCGTGTATTTCAAGTCTAAATCGAAAAGGATATATGAGAATAAATAGTTGCTAGAATTGGAGTGACAATATTTAGTTACTCTTAATTAATTAAGCTAAATAAATGGGAAATAATGTTAGGCTAATGTTAATTAAGCTATAACATTCAATGTGTAAATCAAATTTTAATTTTATATATAATAAAAAATAGATAATATATGTAAAAATCAACTATCTATATAAAAATACAAATAGCTTTATATTTATATAATTATACTCAAATTTTATGTTCAGTATAATTAATTTAGAATTAAATTTATAATCAAATACTATAAAAAATATAGTCGAACTCATTCATTTTTATAATAAAACTTCACATTATTGAAAGCAATATTATTTTATTCTCCAACAGCCTAAAATAAAAATCCTCAACAAATTTGATTTTCCTTGTTTTACTTTACTTTCTAGTTTCTACTTCCTTTTTCTTTCCCTTTCGTCCAAACAAAGTCTATACCTTTTGTCATGGGAAAGACATTTCCGCAAATGGACAAACAGAAGGTTAGTTTGTAATAAACAGCACCAAGCGGGGGCCATTTATTGATACAACCATTTTTTTAAAAAAATTCACTAACAAATTAAATTGTTCTAAAGACTAAATATTTATTTTTAAAAAATAATTAATATATTTAAAATTTTAATTTTAATATAATATAAAATATTTTATATAATTATATTTATTTTTATAAATAACTATTTAATTAATATAAAATGACGTATAAAACTATTTACCTCGACAATGCATCGTATTAAATTCTACATTTAATACTATTAAACATTTAAATTTTTTTACTCTATTTAATGTTTACAAAATACGAAAAAGCGAGTCGGCATTCAGCAGGCACTAATCAGAAATGATATTAAACAAAGAATTTTATTACATATTTTTTTAGTTTGGGATAATATAAAAGGGTTCGTCATCCATGGCGGTGACTCTGATTCTCACACGCATCTTATTTCTCTGCTAAAATCAAACCCCCCTAAAAAAACAAAAATCCTCGAAGCACCCTCGCCGGACGTCGACCGCAACTTAGCGGCGCAGATTCAAACCGGAACCGCGGGCTGATGGCGTTGGCGGTTGAGATTAGAAGTTGAAGAAACGGTGCGTTTTGGTGTTGGTGGCGTATTCGTAGAAAGGGTTTAGGAAGTGGAAAAAAAAATGAACGGGAATAGAGGATTGAGCAGTTTGGAGATGGAATACATTCGAAGGCACCATAACCATGAGCCTGGAGAGAATCAGTGCAGCTCGGTTCTCGTTAAGCATATCAAAGCACCGCTTCATCAGGTCTTTACTTTTTTCTTTTCTTTTCTTTTCTTTTTGTGTTGTTTATTATTCTGTGTGTATGTGGTTGGGTTTACTTGTTGAGGTTAGATTTTGGATGGTCTTTTAACTGTTTATGGCTTAATTTTTTGCATGCATCACTGTGTTCGAATTAGAAGATACTTCTTAGTTAAAACCACGAGGACTTGGTATAGTGGTTATCTCATTAGGTCCCTTGATTAGTGGTGGGGTGTTCGATCCCCGACTCTTGTGAATCGAGATCATTCCATGCCGAGGGGATTAGTTGATTTGCGCAGCAGGGGGTTGTGGGAAATAAGTAGAGAAAATTGAGATTAAATGCATAAAACATGAAATTGTTGCAAGATTTAAATCGTAAAGTCATTCGACTTGGTAAAAATTTTGTAAAATAGATTCACTCATTTAAAATTGTAATATTGTACAGTGTTGAATTGAGATTCTAGCTACTATGGTTCTTCGATGCTTAGGTGGTTTGGTTAAGAGCAGTTGAAATTGAACTTCTTTGGGTTGTTTTTCGGTTATGGACTTACGGTTGACTTACATCTCATTAACATTTGATCTGCCACATAAATGTTTGATAAATATGCCATTCTTTTCAAGTGTTGTTTTAACTAATTTTCTACATTGAGAAATCCATGTATCTGGAGTTCTGGACATGGTTCCGCCTGGATACACTGATTTGTCAATGTACCATCTTAGTAAAAGCGATATTTAGTTGACACTTGACACAGAAACAGTGAAAGAACGAACACAGAGTAGCTATTTGAGATCTTCTCGTCATTGTGGTAGATAGCTATGGTTTGAATTAATTAATGTGCTTCTTTCTTTATTTCAAGTACCACAGGAGTATTGATTCCTAGTTGTTCGTACACATTGTGATTCAAACTTTTGTGCGTTGAGTGGAATGTATGATTTTTTGTTTTTTATCTTTTATGGGTTAACCAGTGACACACCCCTTAGGTTGAAGCCCCATTTGGAATTAGTTAGCTATTAGGGGTTGCTAGGAGTTAGTTAGTTACTTGATTTATACTATGAATCAGCTCTTTTTTTATCTTTTGTATTTGATAAGATTAGAATTGAATAATCAAATTATCAAGTCATTTGAATTCCTACTAGAGTTAGCAACCGACTAGAAAAGGTTGTATAAAGCCAAAGAGGCGAGGGGTGGTGGTTCGGGTGTAGGGAGTGGAGACACGGGTCCAGGGCTGGGATTGTTTCATTATCTGAGCCATTACCACCTTGTTGTGAGGTTACAAATTGAAGCCGTTTTTCCCTCCCTCTCTATTTTGTCTTCTTTGCTAGTATGCAGTTTGTTGTGCATCTTGACTATACTTTCATTTTTGGCAAAAGCTACTGTGATTGAGACTGTTCCAATGATTCTGCCCTGATGGCACTCATTTTGTCGTCGTGAAATTTTGTTTATTTGTTATGCATAGACTTGCTTTCTCTAGGTATGGTCATTGGTGAGGAGGTTTGATCAGCCGCAGAAGTACAAGCCATTCATCAGCAGATGTGTTGTAAGAGGAAACCTTGAGATTGGAAGTGTGAGGGAAGTTAATGTTAAGTCAGGACTTCCTGCCACTACAAGCACAGAAAGATTAGAGCTTCTTGATGACAATGAGCATGTCCTCAGCATCAGGATTGTTGGTGGTGATCATAGACTTAGGGTATGAATATATCATTATAAGAAATTGGCTTTTTCTTGTTTCCTTTTTCCCTCAAGATTTTGCACTCTATATGTGAGCTTATTCTACCGAGAAACTGTTTGTCTCCCTTAAATTTTTTTCTTTCGCTGCAATTCGATTTATATTTTATGTTCAATATCTTGTGAGAGATTTGCAAATTGTGTGTATATTTGTGAGGTTGTCATAGGAAGGGATGACCCGGGGGGGTTGGTTTGTAAATTTGTCTTGATTGCCTATGGCCATTTTCTTCAATGGAGTTTTCTGTGATGGCGATTTTTCAACACAAACCATGCTGGAATAGCCAGGCTTCTTTTGAATCGATTTATATTTCAAGTGATGCTTTCATGAATAAACAACAGAGAATGGCTGTTGTGGTTCTTTGAAATCACAGTTTTACTGTAAATTTTGATTAGGACAATGAAGTTCTTAATAAATTCCTTGGTTGCTGGTTCGAGCTTCTATCCTACATTTAATAATGTATATAGTATGCATGTTTCTACTGTTGTTGCTTAGGAAGTTAGCCAATTAGGTTTCTTGACAAACTAGAGTCACGTGTGTTTCTTATTGATCATTCTAAGATGTTCTGCTTTATATCTTCCAGAACTACTCATCCATCATGTCGCTTCACCCAGAAGTTATTGATGGAAGGCCAGGTACACTAGTTATTGAATCTTTTGTGGTGGATGTACCTGAGGGAAACACCAAGGATGACACATGCTACTTTGTTGAAGCCTTAATTAAGTGCAATCTCAAATCACTTGCTGATGTATCGGAAGGGCTTGCTGTGCAAGACTGCACTGAACCGATTGATCGAAGTACGAGATGATGAGTAGGAAGTTATGGAGAACTTGGCTGCCATGAATGAAGCTTCATGGGCTATCCTATACCGGAGGCTTAGGAGACAGACTGGCGATGATGGTGTTGCTTCCGATATGTTATAGTGTAGCTGGGTTTGCTTGTTTGTTTTTCTTTTTTCTTTTTGTTTGGGCCTTTTTTTTTTGTTTGCACCATTGGTTATGCTCCTTATATATATATATATGCTGGTTCTATGTTTATTAGTTAAAGAACAGAATGTTGGGGTGACTGAATACTGTGCTTTAACAGGTTCAAATGCTGGTGATTCTTGGAGAATGTTCTTTTTCTGTATATAGGTGGTGGTGAAAAATGGTTTGTAAAATTGTTTTGATTGGTCGGTTGTAGTTTCTAGCTGCAATAAAAATTAAGAATCTAGAGATAATATTCAATTTGACCCTATTCAATTTGACCCTGAAGTTTAAGTATTATAATTCATTCAATTCAGCTCCCGATATTTATAATAGTAACTTGATATTTATAATAGTAACTTGCGTTAGTTCTTGAGCTGATTTCTGTAAATGGTATATTGATTTTCTTGAGCTGATTTCTGTAAATGGTATATTGATTTTGCACGTAACTTGTTAAAATTTGGACTTCTTACTTAGATTTTAGGACTGTCAAACGGGCTAGCCCGGCCTATTTAGGCCCGGTCCATTAAGTCCGTGGGTTAAACGGGCTAATCCATTTAAGTCCGCTTTATTCGCGGGCTAGAATTTTTTAGTCTGAATCGTTTATGGTCAGCCCGATGGGTTAAACGAGTCAGTCCGTTTATTATTTTATTTTATTTTTGAAAAATATTTTTGATAAAAAAATACCACTTTTAGGTCAAAAACCATAAAAAAAGAATAGATTTTTTTTAGTTAATGGGTCAGATTTTCGGGTCGGATCGGAAGAAATATTAGCTAAAAGTGTTATTTTTTTTAAAAAAATGTGAAAAAAAAATTTAAACAGGCCACCCGTTTAGCCCGCGGACTAGTCCGTTTAACCCGTCATTTTTTTCGGGTTAATCGGGCTCAGTCCGTTTAGCCCGAAATTTAAACGGACTTAATTTTAGAAGCAAAGCCCGTCCATTTAAACGGGTAAACGGGCTGGCCCGATAGGTTTAACCCATTTTGACAGTCTTATTAGATTCTGTGTGACTAAAATTTATTAGACCTCCTATAAGTTTGATGGACTCCACAACATTTTTGTGAAGGCGATAATAACAAATTTAATGGAGTAACAATCAAGGTTTTGGAATTAGTAAATTTTGATCACATAGAACTTGGGTGAGAAATTTAAATTAACACGTTATTAATGGAGATTAGTTTAAGAGTTAATATGAGTTATGATTATAAATTCCGGGGTCTAATTTGAAGTCTATTGAAATTTTAAGAATTAAATTGAATTCAACTTCAAATTTTAGGATCAAATTGAATATTTACTCGAAAATTTTATATATGGATCATAAATTAGCCGTATTGAGTGCTATCCCATTAAAATTATTTTTTAACACTATAGAAATGTTTATAATGAACTCCTGAGAAGGATGAGGAATATTGACAAAAATGTGAACGATTTTTAATGTCTATCATAAAACAAGCATGCTATATAGAGTTTATGGACTTTAAAGAATCAGTCATCAATTAACCATCTGTATAATGATTACATTCACATATTGTCTATATTATAGTTTATTTTATAAATAATTTAATCATGATTTATAATTTATAATTACATTAGATTTATATTTGCAATTAAAATATGAATAGAAAATAAAAATGCAATGGTACTTGAATTTAGTATTCATGATAGTTTGATTATTCTGTTTAAAAAAAATTATTTAGTTTAAAAAGTTTGATTATTTAGCATATTAGCGTCTCAAATCATTATTTTGAAAAATGATCACTGAAAATTTGGCAGATAAAAGTTAATTTTGGCAACAGCTAGTCAACCACAGTCATGATGGAGCTATTATGCAGAGTTGCATGAAATAGTTTGCCATCCTTATTATCTTTTAAGCTACGTTTTAAAGGATACTCAAACAAAAAGACAGAGACTAAATTACGTCTTTTTATTATATTTAGTATAAAATATATTGAATTGAATTATGTTCAAGTATCATATTTAGTTTAAAATAAATATTAAATTGAGAGGTATATTTAAAAATAAAAATAATAAATGAGAATATTTTTAAAAAGAAATATCAATAAAATTTTAGTCTTCAGTCCTAGAAAAAAATACTACATTAAGATTTAGAAAGTCGCAAAATAACGCTAGAAGAATTGTCAAAAAAAAAAAAAAAGAAATAAAGTCAATTTTATAGTGTTTTTTATTTTGATACCTAAATTATCTAAATTATTTTCTAAAGTAAAAAAAAATTAATATTTAAAATTCATTAAATAATAACTAATTATCTTTCTTGGCAAATTAGGCACTATATTTAAGACATCTTAACAATTACCAAGAAATAAACCTTAGATTATATGGCTAATACATCTATTGTCTTATATTAACTCTTTTTACTGTTAACAAAATATAAAAGGTATTAAATATTATATTATATTTAAAGGTATTCAGGCCTAATGTGGTTAAAATATCCTTCTAAGTTAAGACTGCATGCGAGACTCGAACCAAAACAAGTACATACTAGTTCAAAAGAAAGATTGATGAGTTTTGTGCAAAATCTGAAATTAGCACCAACCAGTCAATTGTCTTAAACTCTTAAAAGAATTTTTTTTATAATTGGTCTCTCTCTTAATGTGCATCTATATTCTGTATTGCACCAACTATCATCCCATTTAAAAAATAGCAGATATTTTTATAAAGATAACTTTTATTTAAAGAGGATATTATAAACCGTAAAATAATTTGACATATTTGACGGAATATATTTGACTGAATTATTTAAGAGTTAAGACCAATATATTTTGTCTCTCGTAATTTATGGCCAAATTTGAGGCCCCAAAGAAGAAGAAATTAGTAATTTGATGTCCTTAATGAAGAATGGAAGGACCCGTTGTATTTGGCAACCTGGTAGCACGCAGAAATGAAGTGAATAAATGCAATGCTCTTGAAGGTTGTGAGTAAGGAACCATGTGAGCAGCTCCTCTTACAGTTGCAAAAGTCAACGAATTCCCATATTCTGTCACCCAACCTCCAACCTATATTCAACCCAACACCATCACACCAATCAAATCTTCTTTCATGCCCAAATACAAAATGTTTTTTCTACTCACTTTTTTTCCATAGCAAATGGACTGAGTCGAGTCAATATATGAGAAAGAGTAGATATGTTTTGAAAAGAGATAAGCTAAAAACAAATGACTTTAGTTTGCGTTTTTATTTTCTATTTTTATTTTTAATATTTTTTATTTTTAAGATTTAGTGAAAGAAAAAAAAAGAGAAAAGGACAAATAGGTCCTTGACCTTTTGTCCCGCGAACATTTTTGTCCTTAACCATTGAAAAATACTTTTAAGTCCCTGACCTTCACAAAACTTGGACGGATCAGTCCCTCCGTCCAAATGACTTCGCCAGGGACTGATCCGTCCAAATGTCTCCGTCAGGGACTGATCCGTCCAAGTTTTGTGAAGGTCAGGAACTTAAAAGTATTTTTCAATAGTCAGGGACAAAAATGTCCGCGAGGCAAAAAGTCAGAGACCTATTTGTCCTTTTCTCAAAGAAAAAATAGTTTAAAAAATAAAAATCATGTTTTCTCTTTTTTATCAAAATTCCAAAAAAAAAACATAACAGAAAATAAAAATGCAAATTAAATACACAAAATTTTGGAGTGCATTTGGTTAATGTCCCAAGGCAGTAGAGAAGGGGAAAGGGGGATAAATGACGCTTGATACTTTGATTGATAGAGGTATTTGACTTACTGAAAGAGAAGGTATAAGAAATCAACTTTTAGTTAATTAAAATTAACCAACTTTTCTTTAGGGTTTATAATTTATTGTCTAGAATTAAAGATTTATCAATTAGAATTTAGAATTTAAAATAAACAAAATAATTTTAAAAAATTTGACTGATATTAGCTGAAAAAATTGGTTCCTTGGCATTACTAATGAAATTACATTCCCAAAATGTCACTTTTTTCTTCTAATATTCCCATTTGACCTCTTTAAAATATTCTTATTTTAATTTCTGTCTAATATAATGAAACACAATATTTGTTGAGGAGAGATTTGAATGCTAATAGAATAACATAGCTAACACTTAACTTCTACTAACTAACTTTGGCGCCATATGCATATGGCTTATGAAATGCTTGAAACTGAAAAAGAAACAGCTTACATACCTGGCCTTTGTGGAACCAAGCTCCATAAGGAACTGTAACCTTCAGGTGTAATTCGTGAGCTAGCTCACGAATTAGCATTCGAGATCCCAACAACGGCACAACCGAATCTTGGTCGCCACTGTCATCATTTGACCATCAACAATTAGACCAAATTTTTTTTTTTTTACCAAAGATAGGGAAACTCGAACCCGCAATCTCTAGATGAGTATCGAGAGACTATGTCATTTGAGTGATAGCTTGTTGGCGAACAATTAAATCACAATTAAAAAACAATTATCTCTACAATTTATAATAACAGTCAGAAAATTACATATTTATATATGTTTATGCATGTTTATAGTTTCCAATAGAGAAATCAACTATCAAAACAATAAAACATTGCACATCAAAGTAATCAAACAGTTTTATAGTAGAATAATCAAACTTTTCATGAACACAAAAAATGCATGCATAACAAGAGCATTTTGAATTAAATCTACCTGAAAATCCATATTGGGATATGGTTTTGAACTATCCTTTTGAGAATTGGAAGGATGTTGATGTTACCATCAGTTTCACTATAGTTTAGAACTCTGCACACATACACACACATCAAAAATACTATGTACGCACAAAAAATCAGCCAGCAAATTAGCTACCATATATTTGTATATAAATACATATGTTGTTTAATTTATTTTCAATGTGTATTTTGTATTTTGGTGAATACAGAACACGTAGATAGTTGCTTTTCTTTTCTATTTGAGACAAGGAAATAAAGAAGTAGTTATGCTGAAGTATGTGTTACTCACTGACTACACATGGACCAGCTATAAGGAAGTTTGGTGCGATTCGCATGGAGGGCCTTCTGAACCTCAGGAAGGTTGAAGTAAAATCGCCTTTCGAAACTCATACAGACATCAACACCTACACTTATTTTCGTAGCCTGCGTTTGTGCACAGCCACGATTAGTTTAATATTAGAGATAAAATCATTCATATTTCTGTCCAATAGTTTGCGCTTTCGAGAGAGAAAGTTCATGACATGGAATTAGAGATAATATGCCTAAGAAAACTCTTTGGACCAAAAAGATGCACATTCAAGAAAATTATTTTATGAACTCATTAAAATTAAACTATTATGATAGAGACAGAAGAGAAGCATACCATTTTTTTCAATCTCAACTCTTGTTCCACAATGGATGGATAACAAACATCAAGAATCACATCATATTCATTTATATAATCTCCCACTATACTATTCGCTTCGCGTATGGCGTTGGTGCATGAATGAGAAACATTGTGAGGATTTTCATACACATAATCATCGAAGTCGCAATCATTCATAATAGCAAGTCCAACTTCATCAGAAATCATTCCATGGGACCAAAAGTATTCGTATGTTGCTGGTATATCGCGATCAAGTCTTAGAAGTGGGTTTCCAATCTAACAAGCAAAAGTAAGATGAACAAAAACTTGTCCTGAAATTATGCCTAAAGAGTAAAGATGTATCAAATGAATTGAATCTTACAGCAACCCCTTTAATGTTGAATTTGAAACCAGTTGAACGAGCATTATGATCCAGTAGAGCATTAGTTAACTGTGGTATGTAGTGTCCTGTGGAAGATTATCAGATTTATCATGAGACTAAGGCAACAGGAAACCGGAAACAATATAAGAACACGAAAACTTGGAGGCCCTTTATCTCTAAATTCTTATAAATACAATTATCTCATTTGTTAGATATATAACCATTCGTGTACCTTATGTATCAGAGCTTTTATGACCAAAAATTCTAGAACTCAATCCTTGTTACTCTATTTTTCTCAATAAAAATAAAATTTCAGCACAGGGCAAAAAATGGACTAGTGCATCATAATCCATGCTTCAAGCCGAAAGAGAGTCTCTTGCATTGCATGAGGGAATTGTATCCCTCTACCTAATAGCTTAAACTTTTAAAGGAGATGGTTTCGTGATAGGATGATAAATTGTTCTGGAGTGAAAAGATTAGATATATGAAATCTCTTTTCAAATTATCAGTTGCATAGTAATTAAACTCTAATTTTATTTGTATATCATCCTTGGACACCCTTGAAGATGTGTGAAGTCAGAAATACATTAAGAAAGAAAAAAAGAACTGCAAAGAAAATTTTAAGTGCTTTTATCAGTTGAATAAAACAATATCCAGAACCTGCATAGCTTTCTCCTGTGAGGAACAGCTCTCTTGATCTGTATGATGGGAACTTCTCGTACCATTTCAGCATGAACAAATACATATCATTGGCTGCAAAATCAAGAAATCATGTGACACAGTTCTAATCTTTAAATTAAACATTTATTTCAAACAAGAGTATTAAGAATATTAGACGAAATCGAAGAATTTGAAACAGGCAACTCCTTACCGGTGGACGCATCCCCAGCATTATAATCTGAAGTTGTATTTGAGTATGACCAACCAACTCCAGCAGGAGACTCCACAAACAGAAGGTTGGATGCTATGATTATCAAAAATTTAATATCACCAATCAATGTAGACAGAAAATCTCCATTATCATAAACTAAGACACTACTTTTGTTCTATATGTTGATACCTTTGTTCCATGACTTAGAATTTCTTCTTAGACCACGTCCATCTCCTTTAGGAAAAAAGGGTCCCAATTCAGTAAATGCACCTCCTCCAATGGAAGAACACCCTGGACCTGAACCAAAAAGGATGATGAAAACTTAGCTGAAATGATTTCATGTATTATGCATAGTGTAAGAACACTCCTTAAGACATAATAGACATAATTTCAAATACAATACTTGAAGTGTAACAACAATCAATTATGCTACGTGTACACAAAAAATCAGTTACGCAACAATCTTTGGTTTTTTATATGTGGGGACTTGAAATCTAAGAAATGAATTAATGTAAAGTATTTGATATTCCGATCGACCATATATTAGTTAATAGTCATACCAAAAAAGAAAATCAAATTTTAATAATTAAAAAAGATAATACAAATGAATACATAAAACATTTCAACAAAAAAAAAATATATGAAGATATCTGTGTATAAGTTTTATGATGGGATAAGTTGGGACATGTTTGAATAAAGAAATAAAGAAATAATAAAACTGAGTTTGGAGAAAGCTTTTGTCCTCAAGTGATTAACCAACGGGATCCGTGAAAGGTGCACAGAATGGAATCAAACAAGATATTTTATTCAACTCACAAGATAGATAGTTAGATACCACAAAAGTAATTTAAAATAAAATAAAGTGAAGCAAAGAAGAGAGAAGAAGATAAGACAAAAATAAGAAAAGAAAAAGAGAGGAGTAGCAATGCAACCTCCATTGAGCCAAAGAGTGAGGGGCTTATTGTGAGGATGAAAAGCAGCTTCAACAAAATAGTAGAAGAGGCTTCTTCCATGGTTGGAATCAATATCAACATAGCCAGCATATTGGTTGAAGTCAACTTTGGGTTGTCCAGGAAGGTTGACCACCAGATCCTCAGATGGGTACCCATTTCCTCCCAACACTCTCACTACCAAGATCAAGATCCCAACTAACCAACACCTGCTTCTGCTTCTACTTCTACTCATCTTCCAACAACAACCAATACTGCCCTTAGTTGAAACCTACCCTTTATCCATTTCCCTCTCACTTTTTTATACTTGCTCTTCTTGCTGCTTCTTTCTCAAAATGAATATTTTTTCTTTTTTTAGGTTGATTCCAAAATTAATATCTTTTGCTATGTTGATTCATCTAAAGAACTTGTCTAAATACATTAAGTTCTTGATAAGCTTAGAAAATAAAAAATGCTTATTTTCAAAAGAAAATATAAATATATATTAATGACTGAATTGTTATTTTGGCCTGTTAAAAAAAAATAATTTTGATAAAATGATCCTTTTAAAAAATGACTTTTGCCTCTTCAGATATGATTTCAATTTGAAAAAATAATTTTTTTTACAACGACAAACTTATCTATATATTATCTATTATATTATATCATTAAAATCAAATTTTTATACTTAATGATAGAACTAAAATAGAATATTTTCTACAAAGTATTTTTTAATTTATTTTTTAATCCATTAAATTTAATCAATTAAAATAAATTAATTATATTAACTAATTAATTAGATAAATTATTTTTTATTTATTTTTTTAATTCAATACATTAAATCAATTATACTAATTATTTGTATCAACTAATAAATTTAATTAATTTTTTAAAAATATTTTTATTTAAATTACTTTATTTATTAAAATGCATTAATTATAATTAATTAATTATTTCTAATATAAAAATATAAAATTCTATTCGTTCTATTCTTATTTTATTATTATAAAAAATTATATATATTAAAAAAAATTATTTTTTTACCAATTATTCTTTCATTAGATAGCTTTACAGTAATACATTTATTTTTTTGCTTTCTATGTAATATTTTTACTCTTTGATTCTTTGATAAACTATAAACCATGATTAAATATTATTGTAGTGTATCTTTTCTATTTTTTATATTATTATAGTGGGGAGATTATGCCATTTGAGCTATTACTTTTTGGCCTTTACAGATAGCATGTTGAGTCTTCTCAATATTAAAATCACATCCCTTATATGTTTAATTTCATTGATTTATTAATCACGTGAAAACAAATTTAATTGTTACTAATCCATATCCAATGGTATGAAAATTATTAATTTCTTAATTTTTTATTTATTTTACGGTGAATCAATAATATTTTAAAATGTGAATTACTATGATAAGATACCACTTTATAAGCACAGACAGTTAGACATTAAACATACCTCGTTTCATCATACAACAGTCACCAAACATTATACAAATATGGTTTTTGCCATCTTTTATTACAAAGATGAGACTCAATACACAAATTAATAAATTTTTTTTATCTCAATTTAAATTGATAAATAAAAAATATTTAAATAAAAAGCCCAAATTTTCATTCCAAGTTTTATATTAATTGAATTTAAAGATTTTATTTTTTATTTTTATATGTATTATATACTTCATATTAGCAGTTAGTGACATAACCATATATATACATGATTTTTACTATTTGTGTATCAAATATTAGAAATAGTTTTTAAAAGTTATAATTTACTTTTTTTATCTGTATATTCAACTTTTAATAATAATTTTTATTTATTTATAAATAGTTTATTTCCAAATTTAATATACATTTGATAAAAAATATTACATATTTTTAGGATTTTTTAATTATGTTTTATTGTTTTTAATGGATTCTTGTGGTAGAGAATAATTAATATTTATGATAGTCTAAAATGAGAAAATAAAAATATAAGATATTAATACTTTGGATTCTTCGAAGTATGAATTTTAAAGTAAATATGATTATAAATCTTTATTTTGCTATTTTTTTATTATTTTATTATTTTGTTTACTAACGTTTTAAATTTTTTATTAAAAAACAATTTTATCAAAATTTATTTTTTTAGATTAAAATAATAATTTATTATAAATTAATCTTATCTAGGACCCTCCTTCTTAAAAACTAGAAAGGTTAACTTTGTAACTTTATTTTTATTTTATAAATCTTGTTAGCTAGAACACTTGTTAAGAATATTATATATAAACTTTTTAGCATATTGAATAGTTAAAAGACATTGGAAGAATTAAAAATTTATCTGTTTACTCTTTTATATGTGTTCTACTGTTTTCAAAACATTTGGTAATTAATTGTTATTTTATTCTCAAGGTACAAAAGAATGAATGAATTAAGGAACTTTTTTAGGTGAAAAAAAATATAATTCGGACTTTGAAGGACCAGACAATAAATAAAAATATCCAAAAATATAAAGGCCAATAATTCATAAATATTAAACTGTAGTAATTAGAGCAAATTTGATTATATAAGTTAACCTTTTTTTTTTTTTTTTGAAAGAAAGCTCAACACTACAAGTGGAGCATAAAGACGTCTTACCATAAGAACAAATAAAATAAATGAACAAGGAAGACTACCACCTAATTAAGAATAAGGATATCCCATTGTCATCTCCGGCATAGCTATCAACAACAAAAGGGATCTACACCAATCCACTCCCTGTCATAAAGCACATGTTGATTATCTCCTCAATCCTACTACCTTTATTCTGGAAAATTCTTCTATTCCTTTCTAACCATATGTTCCAAATTATAGCACAAAAACACACTATTCACCTCTTGCACTCCTCCTTTCTAGTATGTAACTCAGTCCAGCTTAAAAAATGCTCCTTTAACGTATCCGGGTAAGACCATTACCTACCAACATAAGACATCCAAGTTAACTTTATAGTCATCCCTAATATTATCCTTCTTGCAATAACCTTTGTTTTTATCTTAGTCTTTTTTTTTTTTTTTGGTCTATTATATATACTGTTTTTTTTATTATTGTTATAATTATTATTTCACTTATTATTGTTGTTATTGTTTTTATTAGTGTCATTATTATGATATTATCGTTACTGTTATTATTATAATATCTCTATTATCATTATTATTGTTATAATTAGTATTAGTATTATTTTGATTATCAAAATTACTATTACTATTATTTTTATTATTATAATCGTTAATGTTATTATCATTGTTTTAATTGCCAATATTACAATAATAATAATAATAATAATAATAATAATAATAATAATAATAATAATAATAATAATAGTAGGTTGTAGGCCTAATATATAAGAATGACTCTAAAAAATTAAAATTAAAAACCGTAATTGTAAGTTCTAATTCGAAGACGTATATTTAATTTTTTAATAAAGAATTGTTATTTTATTAGAATATGATCATTATTTTTTTTTATTTTGTATATCTATCTATTTAGCTAATATATTTGGAGCGGCTTTTAATTCAGATTTTTAAAGAATTCATTTTCTTCTTACAATTAGTATTTTGTTTCATCGAAATAAAATTAATTAATAATTTATTATTCACTATTACTTCATTCTTTATTTACTCGAGAATTAAAGCACAAAGAACTAATAACACTACAAAATATCATACAATTTACGGTGACGAAAATTGGTTTTATTGATCTATTCTAATAGTTCAATTTTTCTTAAATAGTAACCTCGTTTTTTCATTAAAGAGAGGATATTACATTTGTAACTTCACGGTTATTATTAAAATAATAAATGAATTAAAAAATATTTTTCTATTTTTTTTTTGGATATAGAATTTTTTTATTCTTTTTTTTTTGGGACTGAAAATTTTTTATTCTTAATTGTAAATATATATTTCTTTTTTTTTTTCCAAAGATAGTAGGTTATATTTCATTAATTATTGAAAAATGAAATACAAAGATGTCCAAAAGCAGGACAGCATAATGAAAAGTGAGGATTCATCCAACGGTGCGTGGTCGAAAAACGAAAAAAAAAACTTAAAGAAGAAAGAATGATAAATCAAATTGAATGCAACTAAGAGCTTGCCTCATGGAGATGATGACCTAAACTGGGAGTTCTTTGAATTTCACGGAGCAACTTGACAGAGCTTGCTAGAATGGCAGACGGCATTGAAGTAGAACTTTCAAAAATCAACTTGTTGCGAGCTTTCCAGCAGTTCCAGCAAATGGTGGCAAGTAATTGAGGATTACGGTCAGCATTTTTCAACGGGTTAAGCATCTCTGTTGATGCAATCCACCATGTCCAAAAGTCATTAGGACTCTGAGGGGGAAGACAGTCACGAAGATAACTATGAGACCATACATCTTTAATTCTAGAGCAATCGATCAAACAATGAGTGACTGTTTTGGTTGCTTCATGACAGCAGGGGCATATTGGTGATATAGATGGGATGCGGTGATGAATCTGAGCAAGCACCGAAAACCAGCCATGGAGAGCTTTCCAGATAAATAGCTTAATTTTCTTAATTGTAAATATATATTTCTTTTTTTAGTCGAATAAAAATATACTTTTTTATCAATGAATAAATATATACTTCAAACAACTACCATTTAATCATCCAATAAAAACAGAAAATTAAAAAAATAGATCAAATAAATTTTTTTTACAATAGTTTAAGCCAATAAAAATATAATTGGATACTTTCTGTTAAAAAGGACCTGTTATAAAAAAAAAAAAAAAAACGTCTACTAAAATCTAATAAACTTTTAACCCCATTTATCAATATTCCAATCTAACCAATATTAATTTTAGTTTACAATTACATTAATTTATAGATCACATATAACACAAACAATATTTCATATACGAAACCAACTTCCACCACACAATTAAAATATTTCTACGCAGTTCTTAAAAGACCAGATACAAGTTTCTCCACCATAAACATTCCCATGTATTAATAAGACAACTATCAAGTATCAACCATCATTTTATAGACAACTAGATAAGTATGGGTATCACTATCATTAATGATCGAATATTAACCTTAAGAGTTAAGAGGCACGTGAGTCATGGGACGGCCGACGGCCCATAATTTTTTAAGTATCACTATCAAATATTGTTTTTAGTTTGCATATTATTAATATTAAAGTGATCAATTAAATTTATTATTTCTGCTAATATTTAACTAATTTTAAATATTAAAAATTAAATGTTAAACTTTAAATTTTAAATAATAAATAATAAATTTTAATAAAATAAAAAAAAAGTATTTATATCTAGACTCTAAATACTAAATCTAATAACAACAAATACAATAAAAGAAAAGTCTCTCCTATCAAGACATAAATGATGGTGGAACTTTTTACATAGTCAAGAAAAAAGGTATAACAGTCATGTTCTACTTCAGAGCTTTTTGTATAGTGAATGCTTTATGAGTTAGCATTTTTTCTATTAAAAATGCTTTTTAAATAGATACTTTTAACAAAAGTACTTTAGGGCTTTTAACAAACATGCACTGCTTTTTTTAAGTACGCTAAAAAAAATTTGTTTTCCTATGAGTTTTGAAACCGTCTTAAACGATACTGAAAGAAATCTCCCAAAGAGAAAGACCTGGTGGCTATGAGCACTAAGAAGGTAAAAATAGACGGGATGAAAAATCAGGAACAGACAGAAGAAATAATGGAAGATGCCATTAATAACGTTGTGGAGACAGAAACCAATCCTCTCCCCAATCTGATGGAGGCTCAGGAAGGGAATATTGGTGGAGAAAACATAAGGCAAAAGAGATCCTACTGAGATATGGTGATTGGCAATTGTTTTGACAATCTCGACCCAAAAGAAATAATTGAAATGGTTGCAGAGGAGTACATGTTGAATCAAGACTCCTTGGAAGCCAAGAAAAATTTGGAGACTCCCTTCAATCCCAAACCAACGATTGAAGTCACTTTGGAGGAGTATGATGATTGGTGCAGACCATGAAAACTATCACTGATAGTGAAACCCCTTGGTAAAAGCCTTAACCTCCAAGCTATGGAGAGATGGATTCTCAAAAAGTGGGTTAGGAAAGATGTGGTTCGAGTCATGGATCTTGAAAAGAACTTCTTGATTCGTTTCTCTAACTAAGAAGACTACTCGTATGCCCTCTTCGAGAGACCTTGGATGATAGCGAATCACTACCTCCTAGTACAGTGTTGGAGACCCCTATTTATGCCACAAGGTATAGATATATGCAAAGTAGCTGTCTGGGTCAGAATTCCAAATCTTCCAGCGGAACTCTACAATAAATACTTTCTTTAGAAGATAGAAAAAGACTTAGGTACAATGTTGAAGATTGATGAGCTTACATCGATACATTTTAGAGAAAAATTCGCTCGCATATATGTGAAAATTGATCTAAGGAAGCAAATTGTACCTTCTTTCACGGCTCTGAAGAAAGGATTCAAGCTCGAATACGAAGGGCTCCATCAAATATGTTTTAAGTGTGGGCGATACGGACATAGGATGAAAATGCCCAGAATTTGTGGAAAAAATGCTCAAACAAGGGTTTCAGACAGTCACGGACAGTGGCCAGATGCCAAAACACGGAGGAGAAGACGAAAATACGATAACCTAATGGGATCACCAGAAACGAAAATCCTTAATGGGAAGGAGGATATTATAGTACAAAATCAGGGATTACAGGTTGAGGCACAAGAATCAACAGTAAAGGAAAGTAATAATCCTACTATTAACGAGGAAAGAAAAAATAACAAACTCACCATTAATGAGAATCCTTTTGGACCGTGGATGCTTGTCAAACGAAATCCTAGAAGGAGTAAAATCAGAATGGAAAAATCTGCGAAAGCAAAAAAGAAAAATTTTTATAGTTCCAAATTTCAAGTCTTATCATAGGAAACTTTTGATGACAATAATGAGAGCATGCAAGAAAAGATTGCAGACAGAAATGGAAATAATCAGAATCCAATCAAGGCAAACGTGCAAGATCAAGGAAAACATGACAATAATGCTTACAAGCATAACCATAGACTGCAAGTCCAAAAGAGTCATCCAAAAAGTAAGACAGCCACCTCAAATTTGAAGGCGAAAACCCAGGACATAGGAAAGAAAAAAGTCCCAACCAAAATCAACACCAAAACAAATCAAGCATCACTCAAAACCATGAGAAGCCAAATAATCAGAACCAAGTAGATATCATGGAGCATACACATAATAAAGAGAAACAGAAAAATAGCCACCAGAATTACTGGAGAAGCTTTAGTTTACTCCAAAAGAAATTAGCCAAAGAACATAACAATAGAAGACACATCTCTTCCTCTGGTATCAGGGACCATGCCACAATGTCAATTATATCGAGATTCATAGGAGGATAGGATACAGAACATGGAGGCAGCAGTGCAGCCAATAACGCAATCGATCTAGGAGACAAACAGCAGAGCTCTGTGTCAGAAGATATGGTCATCAAGGATTGGTATGAGGATAGAGATGAATCTCCCTCAAGCCCAAAGCTAATGGAGGCTTGATTACCTGCACCATCAGGAGAACTCTGAACTCTTTCTCTTTGTTTGTTTTAATGAATTTTATTATTTGAAATTGTAGAGGAACTGCCTCTAGAGGATTTTTTATTATTATTAAAGATATGACTTATAGATACAATGCTAATTTATTTGTGCTTTTGGAAACTCATGTATCAAGACACAAGGCTGAAAATATTATTAAAAGACTAGGCTTTGACTCTTGGTGCATCAGTGAAGCTGTTGGCTTTGCTGGCGACATTTGGTGTTTTTGGAATAAAGCTTTTTGGAATGTTGAACCTATCTCTATTCAAGATCAGCTTATACACATGAGAATCATAAATTCAGATAATACTTGGTGGTTTATAGCTGTATATGGAAGTTCGCACCTAGCTAATAGAAGGAGGTTTTGGAACTACTTGGAGGAGTTGTGATACGTGCTTCAAATGTTCATTATATGAAGAGTTCAAGTGTTATTTAAAAAATATTAATTTACATTTTTAGAATGTTTTAATTTAATTTGATATATTTTGATTTTATTTATTTAATTACTAGATTGGGTCTTATGTTTGTGGGTTTAGGGTTTTCTATATTTTAACCTGATAAGAGATTATAAATACCTCATAAACTAGGGTAGTCGTAATAGAGAATGATTTAGAGGTTTAAAAATCCCTTTTTGGTTTCGTGATGAAACCATGATGTAGACAATTGAAGTTGAGGAGTCCCTCTCTTGTTGTATGAGGGAATTGAGTAGCAGGTTGAGGAGTCCCTTCGATTCAATTTCCAAACTATGGCATTGACAAGTTAGATTGAGAAGTCCCTTTCTTGTTACGTCAAGAAATTGGGTAGAGAGTAGAGTAATTCTTTCTGTACTCAAGTTCAATCTATCCTTTTTGTTTCTATTTCAATTTCAATGTATCTTCTTTTATTCAGTTTGAATCATTATCTTCTTGTTATTTTTTATTTATTTATCATTTGGTATCAGAGCTCACGTATTAGATTAATTCTTATTAATCTATATTTGTTCTTCTTTTATCATAAAAAAAAAGAGTTCAATGTCTATCACGTCTTTCTTTATGTTCTTGAGTTCTTGTTTTTCATTTGCCTTTCATTATTGTTGATTTTATTGTTTAAAAAAAAGTATATAGTGCAAAAAAAATAGAAAAATATACAAAAAGAGAAAGAAAATAAGACAAAAAAATATATTTCTTGTAATTATTGTCCTTTTTATACACTATTTTTCCACCTACAAGATTCGAAAACGAATCTTTTTTGAAGATGAGGAAAATGATACGTGCTTCAAATGTTCGTGATACGAAGAGTTCAAGTGTTATTTTGAATATATTAATTTAAAATTTTAGAATATTTTAATTTAATTTGATGTATTTTAATTTTGTTTATTTAAGTAATAGATTGGGTCTTATGTTTATGGATCTAGGATTTTCTATATTTTAATCTAATAAAATGTTATAAATACCTCATAAACTAGAGTAGTCTAATAGAGAATGATTTAGAGGTTTAAAAACTCCTTTTTGGTTTCGTAATGAAACTATGATGTGGACAATTGAAGTTGAGGAGTCCCTCTCTTGTTGCATCCGGGAATTGAATAGAAGGTTGAGGAGTCCCTTCGATTCAATTTTCAAATTATAGCGTTGACAAGTTAGGTTGAGGAGTCCCTTTCTTATTGCGTCAAGAAATCGGGTAGAGAGTAGAGTAATTCTTTCTGTACTCAAGTTCAATCTATCCTTTTTGTTTCTATTTCAATTTCAATGTATCTTTTTTTATTCAGTTTGAATCTTTATCTTCTTGTTATCTTTTATTTATTTATCATTTGGTATCAGAGCCCAAGTATGTATTAGATTAATTCTTATTAATCTATATTTGTTCTTCTTTTATCATAAAAAAAAAGTTCAAAGTTTGTCACGTCTTTCTTTATGTTCTTGAGTTCTTTTTTTGTTTGCATTTCATTATTGTTGATTTTATTATTTAAAAAAATATACAGTGAAAAAAAGTAAAAAAATAGAAAAATATACAAAAGGAGAAAGAAAATAAGACAAAGAAAAAAAGAAATTATCTTTCTTGTAATTATTGTCTTTTTTATATACTATTTTTTCACCTACAAGATTCGAGAACAAATCTTTTTTGAAGAGGAGGAGAATGATACATGTTTCAAATGTTCGTGATATGAAGAGTTCAAGTGTTATTAGAAGATATTAATTTATATTTTTAGAATATTTTAATTTAATTTTGATGTATTTTAATTTTATTTATTTAATTATTAGATTGCGTCTTATGTTTGTGGACTTAGGGTTTTCTATATTTTAACCTAATAAGAGGTTATAAATACCTCATAAACTAAGGTAATTATAACAGAGGATGATTTAGAGGTTTAAAAACTCCTTTTTGGTTTCATGATGAAACCATGATGTGGACAATTGAGGTTAAGGAGTCCCTCTCTTGTTGCATCGGAGAATTAGATAGAAGGTTGAGGAGTCCCTTCAATTCAATTTCCAAACTATGGCATTGACAAGTTAGGTTTAGGAGTCTTTTTCTTGTTGTATCAGAAAATTGGGTAGAAAGTAGAGTGATTCTCTTTGTACTCAATTTTAATCTATCTTTTTTGTTTATATTTCAATTTCAATGTATCTTTTTTATTTAGTTTGAATCCTTATCTTCTTGTTTATCTATTATTTTTATCATTTGGTATCATTTGAAGCACGTATCAAGTTGGCTAATAGCATTTGAGAACCATGGCGTATTATAGGATATTTTAATTCAATCCTTTCCTTAAATGACACTGAAAAGAGCTCTAACCTATCACAAGATCATGAAAGATTCCAATCTTGTATAAATAACTGCGGTATAAATTATTTGGATTTTTACCGGACCACCTTTTACTTGGAAAAGAGGGAATACAAAGAGGAGACTTGATAGATTTTTATGCAATCTTGAGTTCACCAATGCATTCCCTAATGTTAGAGGGAGACATTTACCTAAACTCAAGTCAGATTATCTTTCTATCCTGTTGAATTTTCACTTGACCAGTTCGGATAGGAAAAAGAGACCTTTAAAGCTCCTTGCACCGTGGTTATTGCACAAGGATTATAATAATCTTGTGAAAAATAATTGGGATAAGAATGGAGACCTCCTTATTAACATATCTTCCTTTGTTGACAAAGCTAAGATGTGGAACAAGAAGGTCTTTGGACATATTCTAAGAAAAAAGAATCGTATCATGCTGCGTATGGAGAAGATAAACCGTAAGGGCTCCTTTGGTTACAACCCTTTTTTGGAGAAACTACAAAAAGACCTCTGGAAAGAATATGAAAAAGTGGTTATCCAAGAAGATGTTTATTAGTAGCAAATGTCAAGATGTAATGTGACCAACTTTGGAGATAAGAATACAAAGTATTTTCACCAGAAAACTAATGACAGAAGAAGAAGAAACAAAATCACAGCTCTTAAAGATAGCAATGAAAATTGGATTGATAACCCTACTATCCTAAAAGAGATGGGAGTGTCTTACTTTAAAAATTTATACACTGTTAATGGTAACTATGTTTTTTTTTTCGATTACAGGTTCTTTTCCAGAATTTTTAGAACAGGGAGTAACTATGCTTAGTAACAATATCACTCTCGAAGAGATTAAGAATGCTATTTTTAATATGGAGGTTGAAAAGCACCGGATAAAAATGGCATCCCAGCTAAGTTCTTCCAATTTTCTTGAGATACTATTAAAGATTCTCTTTTATCTTGGGTTCAAAAAATTTTTTGAGATCCTAAACATATTAGGGACGTTAACCAAACGCTTATTTCTATTATCCCTAAAGTTCAGGCTCCAGAAAATTTTGTGCAGTTTAGACCTATAAGTCTTTGTAATGTGTGTTATAAAATTATCACTAAGATTATTGCCGAGAGATTTAAACTACACATGTCTTCTCTTATTACGGATAATCAAGCTAGTTTTGTTCCAGGAAGAGTAAGTGCGGATAACATCCTTGTTACTCTAGAAGTTATCCACACCATGAGAACTAGAAACTCAGGGACAGGATTGATGACAATAAAAATTGATCTTGAGAAAGCTTATAATAGATTGAGTTGGGATTTTGTCATGGAACCCTTAAAGATTGCAATATCCCAGAGAACCTGATTAAAGTGATCCATCACTATATTTTCACACCAACTATAAATGTCCTCTAGAATGGCTCACACTCAAAAGATTTTTACCCTACTAGAAGTATTAGACAAAGAGACCCCTCTCCCCTTATCTTTTTGTTCTATGTATTGAAAGATTATCCCACTTTATTACTTCTCTTATGAATAATAAGAAGTGGAAGCCTATTATTTTCTCTAGAGGCGGACTTAAGATTTCTCACCTTTACTTTGCAGATGATTTGATTCTTTTTGCTCAAGCTAATAATGAGCAAGTCTATGTCATCAAGGAAACCCTCAAAATTTTTTGTAAAAGTTCGGGACAAAAAATTAATTTTAAAAAATTTTGTGTTTTCTTCTCCAAGAACATCAACTATACTGTCAGACAGGATCTAAGCTTGCACCTAGGTAGGAACGAATCCATAAATCTAACAATGGAGGGGACGAAAATTAAAATATTGTATAATCAAATATAATATCATATATTTGATAATAGATATAATTATAATTAATCTTTTAAATAAAAAATTAATAAATACTTATCAAATAAAAGAATTATCTCAGTGTCTTTATAATTTTTTTACAATTTTTTATGATTTTACGTCTAATAAAATATAAAATTATCTATTTTTAAATATTTTGTTAATTAATTTACTTTAATAAGTATTAATTGTAGCGAGTTAAATTTTTATGTTTAATATCATTATAAAATATGACATAAAATAATATAAATTAATCTCACTAATAATTTTATTATGTGAATTTAAAATATACTAAAGTATTTTTATATAATAATAGGGGTAAAAAGTAATAAAAAAATAACTAAATTGTCAATTAAAAAAATAATATTATTATAAATAATATTAAAATATTTTTTATATAAGTATAGATGTTAAAATTAATTTTAAAAAATAAATATAAAAAACTCTAAATCAAATAAAAAATATAAATAATATAAATGTATATAGAGAAATTTAAACTCTAATACATAAAAAATACTAACTCTTTTTATTATTATTACGCTATTAAATTTTACTCTATATAATGCATCTATTATAATAGTATATGAGTTTAAAATTTGTTGGGGGCCAAGGCCACCACTTGCGCCCCTTGAGCCCGTTCCTGCACCTAGATATTAATCTAACCAATAATTTAAAAAAATATTTTAGTGTGTCTCTCATTCATGAAAGATGCAACAAGTAACATTTTCAATTTATTCTGGACAAGATGCACCAAAAGCTCAACTCCTGGAACAGAAAAACTCTTTTTCTTACCGAAAGATGTACTCTTGTTCAATCTGTCATCTCCACCACTCCAACCTACGTTATGAAAACTATGAAAATTCCTAGAGAAGTATGCAATCATATTGACAAAACTTGCAGAGACTTTCTTTGGGGATCAAGTGAGAGTGAGAGAAAAATTCATCTTATTAATTGGAATACAGTGTGCAGACGCAAGCATCAAGGAGGGCTTGGTATTCGAAAACCTCAAGAATCCAACTTCTTGTTCCTCATAAAGCTAGGTTGGAACTTAGTTACTAAGACTAATTCTCTATGGGTTAAATTGATGAAATAAAAATATGGATGCGGTGGTGATGCTCTTCGTAAAGTACACCAAAAGCCTAATTGTTCTAATGCTTGGAAGGGTATAGTCAAGGTATGAACTAGTTCAAGACCAGCATCGTCTGAAAGTTAGGTGATGGAAAACAGTTCGCTTTTGAGAGGACCATTGGATTTCAGAAATTGAATCACTAAAACCGTTTGCTTTGGGAAATCTTGCAATAGGTGATCTTGAAGAGAAAGTTAATAGGTCTGCCGACCAGAATGGTAATTGGAGGTGGAAAAAGCTTCACCGAATCCTTCCTGAGCACATTTTGGATGTCATTCGTCTCATGAAAGCCCCCAAATGAACATTGGGCCAGATAGTATAGTCTGGCTTCCAGAACCAGACGGAGAATTCTCTATTAAATCAGCCTATGAAGAGTTCTATAAGAGTAATGAGGATACGGATAACTATACCAAAAATATTTGGAAGCAAAAAATTTCTCAGAAGCTTAAAACCTTTCTTTGGCTCATTATGCATAAAGCTCTACTCACTAATTCTAAAAGACAGAAAAAGAGACTTACCAGTGATGCAAGCTATCCCAGATGTCTTGGTAAGGACGAAACGCTACTCCATGTGCTAAGGGATTGCCCTTACATCCGGAATGTTTGGATAAGCAGCGTCGACAGCACCGTGCAAAGAGACTTCTTCAATCAAGATCTTCACAGCTGGATGGGGAAGAATTTAAGCTTGGTGAATCGTAAATATAATGGGACCTCTTAGCCCATATACTTCATCACCGTGTGCAATGCAGCATCGTAAAATAGAAATGAATTGATTTTTAATCAAGAAAATATCCCTGGTAATAGTGTTGCTTACTTAGCGCAGAATCTTGCTAAAAGATATGAAGAGGTGAATTCATTATTCGAGACCAGTAAGAAAATGCTTACCTACACTAATAAGATGCAGCACATCGGTTGGGAGCCGCCGGAGGAAGGAGGCTATAAGCTCAACACGGATGGCTCCTTCTTATCAACTTCCATAACTGAAACTTATGGAGGATTAATTCGAGATTGTCACAGGTGTTTTGTAGTTGGATTTTGAATGAATGTTGGAAAGATCTCCATAACTAAAGCGGAGTTTTGGAACATCTACATTGGCCTGAAACTTACGACCGAACTTAACATCCAGAGCTTGATTATTTAAACTGACTCGATGTGTGCTTTCCGGCTCCTCCATGATCACCCTGTTCAACGGCATTCATCAACTTCCATTATTCGTGCAATTAGGACTTTGCTAGTTAAACCTGTGTATTTTCGAATGAGATATATTTTCAGAAAAACAAGCTTTTCGATAGACGCTCTGGCTAAGCATGCACATAAAAATCCCATGGCCTCTATCTTTTTGAACAAGCTCCTACTTTTATTTTCCTGCAACTAGATGCACATTTCTAAGATTCTCTATTATTTAGTTTTTGTTTTGTTTGGATCTGTGGCCCATTTTCACATAAAAAAAATAGGTATTTTTAACTAGAATACCAAAAAAATAATAGATGTCATCATGGCAAAATAATGATATAGAAAAGAATAGTATTTTAGTAATAAGGTTTAAAATGTATGATATTTTAATTGAAAAACTAAGAGATAGAATGAATGGAAAATAGACCGTGACTTCTTTAATTTTAAAAAAAATATTTTATTTCAATTGTAATTAGCTAAAATGTTATATGGTATATTTTATTTGTCAAATTAATAATATATAATAAATTTTAATTTTAATTATAATAAAAAATTTTATATTATATTTTAATTATTAAATTAGTAATTAGTAATAATATATAAGAAAAATAGAATAAATAAAAAATAATAAAACAAAAAATTTTAAAAAAAAATTTAAATTAAAAAAATTAATTTAATTATAATAAAAAATTATTATATAATATATTTTAATTATAAAATTAATAAAATATTAAAGAATTTGGCTAGGTGCTAAGTGCTAACAGCTTCCAATGGGTGCTTCTTGCTGTCAATGGTAGCCTTTGCTTGGCGAACATGTTGCAACAGATCTTGTTGTGAGGAAATGGAGAAAGGAAGCATGATGTATCCAATCCAATTTCCCCACCTCACTTTGGATTTTTCAGCCATCATATCTGCTACATCCTTACCAACATAATTAGTGTTCGACCAATGCCTGCTTAATTTTGCTTCAAAAAACAAAACAATCTTGCATATTAAATGGAGACAACGGTCAAATTAATTTTTAAGAGATGATTTATTTTTTAAAAAAATAAATTATTATATATATACATAAAAGACATAAACACTGTATTTATATAAGAAATAAATGATATTTATAATTATGGAAGATGTCTTTCGTATAATAAAAATATTCAAATTTTATATTAAAAAATTTTAAATTATTCTTCTCTCTACCACTATTTCCAAATTACTTATGGCATGCTGTTACACCTTTCTCTCTCACCGCTACTGTCATTATTGGCTGCTACTTCTCTATTTACAATAATCACCTGCCATTTTCAATTTCACATCAACACTAGACGCCACTTTCTCCAAATACCAAGTAGAAGTGGAATATTTTTTTAGAAGACAATAATAGAAACCTTGAATCCCTAAAAAAATAGAAGAATGCAATACAGTGAAAGAAGGCCAAAAAAAAAGAAGAAGAAGAATAAGAGAGACAAAACAACAACAATGGTGATCAGTAACAAGCATTTTTTTAACAATCCAATCCAAGCTAATCTGTTTTCTCTGTTTTTACACAATTTGGCCTGGACCAATATGAACAATCCAAAGCATGATCCCATCATGACTATTCAAATCAACTACTTCTATTGCGGAGAAATTGCAATCGCACTCTGCGTTTTTTACAAATTCGACAACATTTCTACTCTCATCAATTTCGTCAATGTTTGAACCGCCATCACCAACCACCACCAAGATTAGAACCACCATAACTTTTTTCATATTTGGTAGGGGCGGTGGCGGTGGGGAGGGAGAGGTGCAGCAGTACGCCATGAGTAATTTGGAGACCGGTAGAGAAAAGGACAATTTGAAATTTTTGAATAATTTGTTAAGGTTTTGGTACTTTCATCTTTTGTAGTTACAAATGTCATTTCTTTCTTATATGTGTATATTTGTTAGCGTTTGTATTTTTCATAGATTTTATTCTTTGTTTTTAAAAAGTTTATTAATTAAATTCATATTTTAAAGAGTATAAATTAATTATGTTTATTCTTCTATAATTTTATTAACAATTTTTGTCAATAATTAATCATATAGAATATTAACTAACAATATGTATGATAGATAATATGTTTAATTGAACATTGACTATATGTATTTATAAAAATTTATAAATTTAATCTCAAGATTGTATTAGAATTACGATTTATGTAATTGGTAATATAAACTAAATTTATAAATATATAAAAGTCAATATTCAATTAGATGTGTTAGATATTATGTATACTATTAGTTAATATTTTATTTTATTAATCATTAACAAAAACTATCAATAGAGTGACAAATAAACAAATATGATTAATTTATAATTTTTTAAATATAAATTTAATTAATAATTTTTTAAAAACAAATTTAAAAAATAATTAATTTTTTAAAAATTAATTTAACTATTAACCTATATTAAACAATTGGAATAGTTTTTTATTGGGTTGTATAACGGGACACATGGCTCAAGAGAAAAACAAACTAATACATTATACATAACCATGGGAGAATACTATCTTTTATCTATTATTAAATAAGATAAAATAATTTTAAATTATTATATCATAAATACTATTAATTATAAGGATTTGTTATTGGCTAATGTATGCACAATAGTTAATGCATGATTTGATATTCAAACTATAACACTTATTTAAGTGGACTAATGAGTTAACCACTAGACCAACTCAATTTAGTTAAAAAATATTTTAATTTGGTTAAAGTTAAACCAAGAAAGGATTTTTCTTTTCTTTTTTTAACTTGCAAGAAAGGATTCTTTAATGTGACTCTCCCTTTTTGAAATTAGCCCGTTGAATAAAACGAGGCCCTTTCATGAAAATAATGGCCTAGTTTCATATTCTGTGAATTAGATTGGATATTGGCCCATTAAGAAATCATATCAACATCCATGACCTTAACCTATCTTCTTGTTCGTTACTTTTTAGGTTTAACCATTTAGGCTTAGGCTCAAAAAAAAATTAATGCTGCATCTCGTTTTCATTGACGTAAGTTCGTGACTTCTGACAAGTCCCCCCCTCCCCCCAAAAAAAAAACTAATGCTGCATCTCGTTTTCATTGACGTAAGTTCGTGACTTCTGATAAGTCGTGTTAAGATTAAATCAATTTTATATGCTGTTGTTAATTTAATTGATTTTCCTTCTGATCAATCATTTAAGCAAAGTTGTCCCTGTTAAGTTTTAAAAGTTGAAAATATTTTACTATATGTATAATAAAATTAGCTACTAAAATCAGCTATGATGAATTTGTACATAAATATATATTATTTAACTTATTTTTAGTATATATTTTATATTTTAACATGTATTTTATATTAATAATTATTTTATTAATTGATTTTAATATATACTTAACATGGTTGTAAAAGAAATACGGATTCACTTTTTAGCATGTTGTGAAAAAAGTGAAAGAACACATGCGAATAGAAAAAATTAAGAGAAGAAATGAAATTAACATAAACTCAATCTACAATAAAAGAACTCAACTAGCTCATTGCGGCAGTTGAAGTTGGGACTCATGGGTGATGTTGATGGCTTCTCTTCTGTACAGAGAGAGATGAGTGCCTAACAAATTAACAACGCCCAATCTGATGTATGTATGTGTTTAAACGTGAACCAAGTCAACCAACACCTAACACAAATAGAGCTTTTAATAACCTCGTAGTCACACGATTTCTCATTTAATGATAACAATAATAATAATAATAATAATAATAATAATAATAATACTTAGAACCACCATGTGGCTTCTGCAATAATGTGGATCTGGTTTTCTGACCATGGGCAGATATAAAAACATTCATCCTTCTATTTTAAAATGGATTGTTTTACCTATAATTTTGAGACAATTTATCTATTTAATTAAAGAATTTAACTAATCTGCCTCATAAATGCACATTTTAAAAATATAATAATAATTTTTTTTTTATATTTTTATTTATTCAATGCATTAAAACTTTTAAAGAAAAATTATTTTTACAATAATTTTTATAAAATATATTTTTTAGTGTTTAATCTATGTCTTTAGGAAGAAGTTAGCAAAACTCTTAATTAAATAATAGATTACATCTCGAGTGTTGTGAGGACTAGTTGAATTTATTCACTTTTCAAGTACTTAGTAATCGAAATGTGTAATAAAAAAATTTGACTTAATTGCGGTTGCAATTGAGATATGACAATTTTGACAATTACTTTTATGTAAAAAAAGTAAGAGAAAATAATAGAAAAATAATTTGTGTCTGTTCAAAGTTATGTGAAATAATATAATATAAAAAGATATTTATAGGTATTAAAAAAATTGAAATAATAAAGACGTAATATCTTATAATATATGTTTAGATATGTTAAATAATTTTAATGAAAATTAATTGATCTTAATATATTTTAGCATCTCTCCAAACTCAAGTGACAACTTGAGTTTGAAACTTATTTAAAACAATGAAATAAAGAGAAAAAAAACTGCATAAATTGATGGAAGTGTAAACGAAACTGCCAGAAAGAAACGTAGACAGAACTGTCGTCAGGAAGCGCAGACAAAACTGTCATAAGAAAAGCACGGACGAAACTACAGTAAAAAAAAGTGCAAACGAAATTGTAGCAAGGAAAGCACAGACAAAACTGACGAAAAGATGGTAAACCACCCAAAAACTGCGAAGAGATGGTAAAATAATAAAGGATGACGAAAAATATTTGGTTTCTCCGTGAGAATAGGTAAGTAGCGAATAATAGTGATGTTTGATTCATTATACTTGGAAAGACACAAGTCAGAAAGAATAGGCTAATCGGTGAGGTGAAAAAACAATATTAAAGGAATGATAAAAGACAAAGAAAAATGACATAAAAAAGTATAAAAAATACGATAATTTCACTTGAACAAAAATGACCCACCTTTTTCAAGAAGGATACCATGTTAAAAAGGTAAGAGATAATAATAAAAAAAAAGAACTGTGTGTCTGTTCAAGGTTATGTAAAATAATACAATATAAAAAAATATTTATAAGTACTAAAACAATTGAAATAATAAATATTTAAATATGTTAAATAATTCTAATGACTAATATATTTTAAATAATTTTAAGGGATAAATTTGTTCTTCAATCATTTGAAATTAAAGAGAATTAATTTTACTCATGTGGTTTTATCTTGAAAACCGAATCTACCACCTAAAAAAAATCTGTTTGATTGAACTTTTTTGTTCAAAATAGTATTTTTTGTCCAAAAAATACTTAAAAATGATTTTTTTATCTAAATTATTTAATTTATTTAAAAAATAAAATATAAAATATAAATAAATTTATTAATCTGTCTAAATCGTCAAACTAATTATAAATGGTCCAAGTTTGAAAATTGAGACATTGAATAAAAAAAATAAACGAAATAGTCCGTATAACTCACCGATTTAGACAAGCCAAATATAAACGAAAAGAACTTCCATTTGACAATCTTAACTTTTCGACCAGTTTAAGCACAAATCACTCTTTCACACGTCTAACTTAAAATCATTAAACAAACAAAATTGTAAGTGGAAGATAACTCACCAAGATACACTTTTTCTTTCTTGTACTTTTAGTTTTAAAATCGTTAGAGTGTTAGCTCAGTAGTTTAATATAGGTTTAATTACTCTATTAGTTCTTATAGTTTCGCAAAATTTTTAATTAGGTCTTTATATATTTTTTTTAATTGAGTCTTTACACTAATTTTTTTTCAATTAGGTTCTTTTTAACAGTAATTTGTTTAACTGTATAGAGACTCAATTAAAAAAAATTTGGTACAAGAACCCAAATAATAAAAAAAAAAGTATAGAGACCTAATTAAAAAATAAAATTTGATGCAAGGACTCAATTAAAAGAAAAAAAGTATAGGGACCTAATTAAAAATTTTGCGAAACCATAGGGACCAATAGAGTAATTAAACCTTTAATATATACACACATCCATCCTTGGCTTTGTCACCTGATAAACTTTATTTTATCATTCTGAATTATATCAAAAAGTATAGAGTTTATCAACTATCTTACACAATTTCAGCTCAATTAATTAAGTTTTTCGAATCTTGTTTCTGATGAAGTTGTTTTTGAAAAATATACTTTTTATGTACCTAATTATTAATTTTTTAATCTCTTTTTATGTCATTCGATGCTATGATGAATTTTTTTAAGTGTTTCAGGGTTAAGGTACATTAACAGTCTCGAAAGATCAAAAAGAATGGAGCAAAGAAGTGAATTCGAGAAGCGATTAGATTGCTTGCTAGCACCTCGCGTGAGCAAGCATTCCTTGCGTGGGCGAGCATTCCTCGCGTGGGCGAGTTCCTCGTGTGAGCGAGTATTTCTCGCTTAAGTGAGCTTTCCGCGTGAGCGACAATTTCTCTCGTGCTCGAGATTCTCGCGTGCACGAAATGACTACACGTACTGAGTTAATGAAACACGTGCTTACTCATGTTTTTTGCTTTTCAAAGGTTCACAGTAGCTATTTTCTGATGTATTTTGAAGTCAAGATGAAAAGAAAAAGGAAAACACTCATACACTTTTTATTTTTTCGTTTTTTAAATTTTTAGAACTTTGAATTCTAGAGAAAAGCTCCGACTTCTCTCTAAAATTTAAGAGTTTTTTAGAATTTTGTTTCTAACTCTAAGTTTTAGTTTATAATTTTTATTTTGCTACTCTAATTTTTTAGAGGTTCTTGTTACTTTTATTATGTTATTTTAATTTTATGAACTCTTATTGAATTCTTTTTTTTTTAATGAATTTGATGTTTTATACTTTATTCTTACTTACTTAAATGGGGTAGTTATAAATTTTATTATTCTTGTAATTTATGATGATTTATACACACTAAGTGTTTGATAAATTGTTTGTATTAGTTATGAAGTAGTTTTTCTCTTTTTTGGCTTGGGATTAAGGAATTAGGTAACCTTGAGTTATTGATGTTGAATATTGATTAGTAATTTAGGATTATTTATTAATTTTATTTTTATTAACATTAATCTTTTACTAAGTCAATTAGTAAGTTAGTTAGGACATATAAAGTAAAAAAATGACGTAAAAACCAGTTTAGGTATTTATATCTAATTCTTTTTAGGGATTTAAACTCTTTGCTCACGTATTCAAATTGATTTTATCCTTTAAATGCGATAATTGATCAATTATATAAATTTTTGTTTTTATTTTAAATATAATTAATTTTGATATTTACCTGATATTTATGAGATTTTTTGTTTGAGTTTTATATTAAAATATAAGACATTGATTAAGATAAAATAAATAATAAAGAGTTATATATATTAACCGAATAGAAAAGTATATGTAAATAATTTTTAATTAGTCAATTTTAAACAATTGTAATTAATAATTATTAATTTTATATATTTTTAAAAAATATCTTTAAATAATCATTAATTAATGATAATGAATTAATATAAAATAAATTAAAAAATATTTGTTAATTTATTATTGACTAGATCTTTGTTGATCACGTAACGAAATTAATTTTAAAATATTATAAGTAAAATTTTACGATAAATATTGGTGCTATAAATATTTTTGATGTGGTGAAATTCGAACCTACTCACACTAATAAAATCGTAGCTCTAGTTACAAAAATCCAATTAAAGAGGTTCCAATGGTGTTTGAATTTTGAAAGTTAAGATAAAAAGCTACAAAATTAAGACAAAATTGCGTAAAGCAAAATGTTCAAAACGGCTCACGCTCAAGTAGCAAGATATTACTTCTTAAGTGTCTTACACAAATAAGAAAAACAATGAGATGCATATGCATTATTTATTTTCAACCTAATTCGATCCATCCTAATGTTATAAAATTTGTCCAACAAAAGGAGAACAGGAAATCTAGACACTAAGATTCTAAGAAAGTGAGAGACTAGCAAAAATTATATTACTTTTAGAATTTATACTACAAAAAAGTTATCGGATACTCTTAGATTTATCAAAAAATTTATTGGTAATTTATTTACAGTCAGATTTAATATTGAAATAAATTTAATGATATAAATCTCGTCGATAATTATTTATTGGCGAATTTTTCGTCTGCTACTAATTTAGTGGCGGGTATAAACTTTTAATTGTAAAATTTTAGAGCTTGTTATCGTTGGAATTTTTTTCGATAAATCCGACGATAAACTTATATTTTAATTTTTTTAAAAATTTGTTTAAAAATTTAATATATAATTTTAAATATTTAAATTTAATAATTTATAAACTAACAAAATTTAAAATTTTACCATTTCTTATAATAATTTGTCTATAATTTTTAGTTTAAAGTTCATAAACAAGTTTAAGTATCAAAGTTTATTATTAAAAGAAAAAAATTTTAAGTAAGCAGAAAAATAATTTTTAAAATATACCAATTAACTAACAGCTAGTACTTAATAAATTTATCGTTCACAACATCAACCATATATTGTCATAAATTAAGACAATAATAACCAAATTAAACACTAATTCATAACCAATAAAAATTTTATTATGAACCATTATTAATATTAATCATCTGAAACAATTCTAAAAGTTGAAAAGTAAATAAGTTTTTTTAGTTATCTAAAATTCAATGTTAGTTCTTCAATTAAGTTTAATAAAATTTGACTTGTCAAATTGTTTTTATGTAAAAATCTGCAATAGTAAAAGAGAATTTAATAAAAAAATAACAAAGAATAAAAAAGATAAAAAAAAACTACGGAAAGAATAATAAATTAATAATCAATAATAAGCAGTAGACAAAATAATGTACAATTTATGTATGAGTTATTTGGAAGAGAATGAGTTACTATATATACTTATTTTTATTATCAACTTTTGGTTTTACATCCGTTGACTTTACAAGTCTCTATATATAAATAATTTAAATCATGGCAAAAAAAAGATGTGCCAACAAATCTATTACCAAATAATTCTTAATTTAATGCAACAACAAAAAGTTAGTCTAGACTAAAAAAGATGTGCCACATACATATATAATTTGTGATACATTTCGGATCAATTGCAATACTGAAATATGTTTTATAGACAAATCAAAGAAACAATACAGCAAATCACAAGAATAATGCGAACTAATCACAACATAAAATTAATATTAAGGTTATTGAAATGCAAAATTTTAACAAATAACTTGCATCAAATACTCAAGCAACAGTAATACTATCAGTACTATTATATGTATAAATTTCAGAACAATTATTATTTAAATACCCAAGAACTGAATTAGACAACCTTTTCAATTCAAAACCCTTTAATATTTACAATGAATGATATTTTAATTACAAAACAGTCGCAGGATGATAAAAACTGTGGAAAAAGCAGTGAAAAATTTACCTGAATGGACAGAAGAACCAGAGACAGAGGTGGATCTAAATGGTGGTTCAAAAAAGAAGTTAGAGTTTTTTATTAAAAAAAAATGAAATAGGAAGATGGATAAGGATAACCTATTTGGACAATGGAGGAGAGATACAGCTTCAGGGACAGAGGGAGCGGCAGCTTTTCTAACGATGGCGGAAACAGATAGAACAACTTCGTTTGAGACAATAAAACACGATTTAAGCAACTTGACACAGACTTTAGAAGAGAATGGAGGTAGGCAGCGTTTGCGGAGGGTGGCCGGAGGGACTGCTGGAAGATGTTGCAAGAAAGAGAGAAGAGAGAGGAGAATGGGAGAGAGAGAAGGGTGTTCTCAAAAGTAAAGTAGAGAGAGATGGTCATGCATTTTAAATTTAGATCAGATTTACCGTTGAATTTATCCAACGACGGTAATGCATTGCATATGACCAAAACACAGCGTTCTATTAATTGAGTTTTACTGGCGGATAAATCTGACGATAAATTCTATGGTAATCCCGGCCCCAATTACCGACAAATTTACTGTCGAAATATCAAATTCGACTGTAACATTTTCATCCGACGAATTTATTGTCAAATCTGCCGATAAATCTGCCAATAAAGCTGCCATTAACGTCGGACGATATTCAGCATTTTTTTTTGTAGTGTTAGCTTTCTTCTTCTTAATTTTTTCTGTACTTTGCTTTATTTTTTAATTTTCTTAATAAGATGTGCCAATAAATTTAGGATTGTAATTTTGCACCAAACAATCCTTAATTTAATGCAACAACAAAACGTTAGTATAGACTAAGAAAGATGTGCCACATACATACATATAATTTGTAATACACCCTGGATCAATTAAAATACTAAAATATATTTTATGGACAAATCAAAGAAACAATACAGCAAACCACAAGTATAGTGCGAACTAATCACAACATAAAATTAATATTAAGGCCATTGAAACTCAAAATTCTAACAAATAACTTACATCAAATACTCAAGCAACAGTAACACTACCAGTACCATCATATGTATAAATTTCAGAACAATTATTATTATTTAAATACTCAAGAACTGAATTAGACAACCTTTTCAATTCAAAACCCTTTAACATTTACAATGAATGATATCTTAATTACAAAACAGTCACAGGATAATAAAAATTGTAGAAAGAGCAGTGAAGAATTTATCTTAATGGACAAAAAAATCAGAGGCAGAGGTAGATCTAAATGGTGGTTCAAAAAAGGGGTTAGAGTTTTTTATTAAAAAAATAAAAATAGAATGGAATAGGGAGAGGGATGAGGACAACCTATCTAGACAATGGAGGAGAGATACAGCTTCAGCGACAGAGGGAGCGGCAGCGACAGAGGGAGCGGCAGCGACAGAGGGAGCGGCAGCGACAGTTTTCTAATGACGGTGGAGACAGATAGAACAACTCCGTTTGAGGCAACAAAATACGATTTAAGCAACTTGACACAGACTTTAGAAGAGAATGGAGGTGGGCAACGTTAACGGAGGGTAGCCGGAGGGACTGTTGGAAGATGTTGCAAGAAAGAGAGAAGAAAGAGGAGAATGGGAGAGAGAGAAGGGTGTTCTCGAAAGTAGAGAGAGAGGGCCGTGCATTTTAAATTTAGATCAAGCTTACCGTTGGATTTATTCAACGGTAATGCATTGCATATGACCAAAATACAACATTCTATTAATTGAGATTTACTGGCGGATAAATTCGACGATAAATTCTACGGTAGGTAATCTCGGCTCCAATTACCGGCAAATTTATTGTCGAAATATCAAATCCGATGGTAACCTTTTTATTTGACGAATTTATTGTCAAATTTACCGATAAATCTGCCAATAAACCTGCCGTTAACGTCGGACGATATTCAGCATTTTTTTTTTGTAGTATTAGCTTTCTTCTTCTTAATTTTTTCTGTACTTTGCTTTATTTTTTTTTAATACTTTGGATCAATAAAAATTTATACTCTTTTTATTTAGTTTATCATGTTTATGTTTTTCATGAGCGAGTAATTTTCTATTCTAGCTTGAGATTATTAACTTAGAATATAGCAACCTGAATACCAATTTTTCATGGTTGATGAGTTTAGACATTTAATATGATTAATTTAAATTGATATTAACTCTAATTAACTCTCATTCTCTCCTGGGTTAACTTGTTATTAACGTGTTAACCAGATAAAAAAAACTCCCACAAATTTTTCATGTCTTGATAGTTAACTTGTTAAAACATATTAAATTCTAATTTTATTAATTAAAAATTAAAATTGATTATAACTGTTTTTAGATGAACTCTATTAATTAAGTACTCTTCTCCCATTAATTTATTCTAGTTCATTTAATCATTCAACGAATCAAACACTCAAACCACCAACCTCTGACCTCTGTGATCAATTGTTAAATTCCTTCTTCATCAAGAAACTTGGTTGGACACACTAAAACTACACTCATAAAATGCAACCAACATCTTTTAAAAAATTAATTTTAAATTGATTTGATAAAATAACGATTTTGACACTCGCTATTTTTTTTCTTCACCTATTTCTATATTGCTTAAGACAGTGCCACATACAGCAAGCAAACTTTTTCTAATAGAACGATCAAATTAAAAACTAGGTAATTGGTATAGTGTTTAATAAATGGTGCTTAACTTGTCAAAAAAAATTTAAAAATAATATTTAATTTATAAAATAAAAAATAAATAATTTTAAATATTTAAATTTTATTATAGAAAATAAGTTAGACAAAAAATTAGCTATCACTTTATAAGACTTCTAGAATAATAGTGTCATTTTTTCCCGTCAAACAAGAAAAATATCAAAATTCAGAAAAGCGACAATTTTAATCATATTTTATCATTGATGAAAAAGGTTGACAATATCGCCAATCAAATTATGATATCTCAATAAGATGCATTATTTCTCTCCCTCTATTAAATTAAAAATTGGTCTGTCCATTTCCGGGGATAATTGGGTTCTAGACTTCTAGTGATCCTATGTCATTCCGATTGTGACGGATATATATACCTACCAAAATTAATTGATTCACTAAGGGTGCGTTTGGATTTTTGTTTTCTTTATTTTTTTTGAAAATTTTTGTGAACAAATAAAAAAATAGCATTTTAAATAGACAATGTAAACTCTGTGTGGATAAAATTTAAAATAATTTTATACATCCATCTAATCATATAATATTATTATGTCAACAAAAATAATTATATTTTATATTAATTTTTTAAATAATTATTAAAAAATAAATATAATTAAATAAATTATATAAAATATTTTAAAATATTCTTTAAATAATCTTAACCAAAGACAAAAATTCTGATTCAGGTGTCAAATAGTGCCTCTTAGTTTGGGGGTTTGGTGCACCTGTCACAAGTCACAACTGTGTTTGGTTTAACTGTTCACAACTACAAAGTGGACTTATATTACAAAATAAAAAGGACTAAAAATAGAAACGGCTAAATTATAATTTTTATATCTAAAGTTTTTTGAAGAAAATAAAACATATCTCTAATTTTTAATTTAATTCAATTTTATTATTTATGTTTAAAATACGTTTAAATTATATGATCATTAAAATGTTATAAATATTTTTAAATTTTTTCGAAAACTTCTCTTTTACTCATGTTACATGTTTATCCTTTAGAAATTGTTGTTCTCCATGACGTAGATGTCGATCCCTTGACGCTAAGAAGAGCACTCATGTCATGTTGCTTTTCTCTGAAGTTTGATCTTTAGTTACATACAACTACAACTGTAATAGGGCGCCCCATGCATTTAGATTGAAATTATAATTTAAAATTTTTTTGTTAAGATTAATTTAAATTATAATAATTTGATTAATAAAAATATAATATATTATATATTATTTATTTTTTCTTAATCTGATATTAAATGTATTAACTCTAAAATAGTTATTAATTAGTTTTAGTAATTTACTTTTTTTAATAAATCAAATATATATACTCAATGTGACCATAAATAACTTAGTAATACTTAGACCCACTAACAATTTTTTATATGTTATTTTACTGTCAAGTAAGAACATATCAAAATCAGTTCAAAATAAATAATAAATTATTAGAGAATTCTAATGCACAAAATTCTCGAATAAACAATAAATAATTTAAACCCACTAAAAAATAACTCAACATTTTTTTTATACCTGCAAAACATATACCTGAAATAATATTGTATCAATGTTAGTATACAATTTTACAATCATCGACTGTATTTACTATACGTGACTCCTTCTTAAAAGTTATTCTACATACGTGTGCAGTCGAAAGATAAATTACTTGACTTTATTTTATTTTTCTAAATTACTATAATTATACATTATCCATTAAATGCTACTTGTAATATAATTGTAATATTGTAATATAATTATAATAAAGATATTTTTCTACAATAAATTTAGAAGAGAGAATAGTGCTTTCATTTTGGAGAAAAAATGAATTCATGAGGAATTGGCACTTCACTTTTATTAGTTGATAATGTATTAAATATTGATTTTGTATAATTATAAAAAAGATATTTTTCTAAATTAGTATAATCATGCATTATTCGTTAAATGTTAAATGTAATATAATTATAATAAAGATATTTTTCTAAAATAAATTTAAAAGAGAAAATAGTGATTTCATTTTAGAGGAAAAATGAATTCATGAGGAATTGACACCTCACTTTTATTAGTTGGAGGAAAAATCCAGTTTTAGTATATTTCTCGTTATTATATATTTTTCTCTAATCATATATCCACTGTTTTCTTTCCTTCGTTTCAGCATTTTGAATCTGAGTTTAACTTGTCGTAGTTCTCACTTCTGAGTCATTCTATTAGATGTAGTTATAACTATTGAAATTCTTTGATTAACATAGGAAAAAAATATATTATTATATGATAAAATTAATATGAGTATATTTTGTTATTAAATATAAAAAGTTAATGTAAAATAAGATTATACATAAAAAAAGCAAAGAAAATAAAATTAAAATAGCAAAAACGATAAAAAAATTATTTTTACAATTTTGTTTTGTCCTTTTTATGTATAGAAGATTAGAAAATAATAAACTTTTGACTAAATTAATTTTGTATTTGTTGTATTCAAATTAAATAATTAATAAGTTATATTATTTTAATTTATTCCTTAAATTTATATATCATAAAAATCAAATCAATATACATAATTTTAAATTATGTGATACTTATATATCTAATCAAATCAATTAGTTGATATAATTAATACATTATAATGAATTGTATTTAATGAGTTAAACAAAATAAATTAAGAAACACTCTCAGAAACAATGCTAAGTTCACTCTATCATTAAATGTAAAAAATTGATTTTTATATAATAGAATCGATAATATAATAGACGGCGAGAAAGAGAAAGATAAACATTTTAGATCCTAGGTTGTTTCATTTGGATGTTGTAATGTGGGTATCACATTATTTTACTTATTCTATCCTGTGGACTTTTTTGCAACTTTATTTCAGTATCAATAGAATTTCACTACCTTTTAGTAATAAATTAAAATCCAAAATAAAACTGAAAAAAAGTAAAGAATATAAAATTATTGATTGAAATTTTATTTTATTTTTTGTTATTATAACAGGTATTTTTATTTAATATACCAACACCGTACAAAATTAATCAAAAAAAAGTATAAAATATAAATAAATATACTGAATTAAGAGATAAAATTATATTTGTTATCTCATTTTTACTTTTAGCAGCACAATAGAATATCATGTACTCAACATAATTTAAGATGCAAATTATAATTAATTATACTTTTTATTTTAAAATATTTAAAATTAATCTTAATATAAATAAAAATAATTAATATATTAAATAAATTAATAGAATAAGATAAGTTAACTATTTTTTATTATTTTTTTCTGACTGCCTTTAAAATTACGACTTTTCTTTTTAAATTTGACCGTGAAATAAAATTAGAGTTGTTGGTTTACACCATTAAAAAAAATAATACTATGCAATTATATTTGTGCATATAACATGTTCCTAAATTTTTATATGCAAAACTTAAGATTCTGTATTTCTTTATTTATGCCATAAATAAATATTATTTACAATGATTCGTATTGATTTAAAAGCTTAAAAACTTTTGTACTTATTAATTTTATATTTAATATTAAAATATGAAAATTTACTATGTTATTTTACTATTAATGTATGTCGTATTACATTATAAAATATAAAAATTAAAATGATTATTATATAGCTTAGATGGATTGAACTAATATAAAAATATAAAACAAAATTGTATTATTAAATTTTTGTAATTTTAATTAGTTAATAATATAAAATAAGATAGAAGTGACTATTTATAATTGAATAATTTTGATTGATTAGACTAAAAAAATCGAAAAAAAAGCCAAATTAACTTTAATATTAAATTCATTAATACGATTTTATTTTTATATAATAGTTAGATAATAAATTAGTAAAAGCAAATAGAAGGACGACTTTAATTAGTATTTGATAAAATATTTATTTAGAATAATTAAAAAAAGTAAAAGTATGATATTATTAAAAATAATACATTTTTATGTTTAAAATACATTTAAATAAAATATTTATAAAATATAAAATTTAGAATAACATAACTTCATGAATATTAATCATTAATCAATTATGAATTAATATAAAATTATAATACAATTTATTGACGAAAAATAATCAACAATTAATATTAATAAATATAAAAATCATCCAAACAATTTGATTAAAAGTATGAGTGGTTAATTATCATTTATTATTAATAATATTTTGTTTATAACTAAAACTAAAAATATAATTATTCAGATTTAGATTTTAGAAGAATAAACGTATAAGTAACAAATAATTTATTTTATCATGCATATTATAAATTAATGAATTAAACTAACTGATATAATGAATTATAATTAATTAATTGGTATAAATTATAATAAATTATATGATATTTAAAAAAAAATAAAATGAATAAGAAGAAAATAAAAAGAAATAGAAGAGATAAAAGACTACAATAAAATAAATTGAGTGTGATAGTTTTATTTTTTTTTTACAAATTTTATATCACATCCGTTTCAATAATAATAAATAAAAATACATCAACTTAATATCTAAGAGAAAATGATGAGAAAAAATCATAACACAGTTCTAAAATAAAAGCTTAAATTAAACCATAATATCATTGCACAACACAAATTAAAAGTAATTTCACACTATAATATACCACACAAATAGGTAAATGACTTAAGCTTAATTACAGAATTTTTTTTTTATTTATGCATACATGATAACACCATTGTCTATAAATGCTTCATGGATAACATATCATATATTGCTCTGAATGATGAGCACGGGAGTTGAAGAGTGTATGGTGGTTTGTGTCCACGATAGTTGACTTCTTGCGACGACGCCTCATAGGAAGAAAAAGAATTGTTGTAAAAGCTACCTAATAAAAGAGTAATTGGTAAATGAATGATATTTTCTTCTAACATATATGGTCTTTTATGAGTAAAATAAAAATGAAAGGAATAAAATTTTATATTTTTATATTTGGAATAGAATTTGATATTTATCGTAATAAAATTAAATAACTAATCAGTTATAATTCATGTATTTAAATAAATAAAATAATTTAAATAAAAATATGTTTAAGAATTAATCAAATCAGTTAGTTGATACAAATAATTAGTATAATTAATTTTATTTTATTTATTGAATTCAAAAAAATAAATTAAGAAATAATTGATTGAATTAATTAGTTGATATAATTAATTTATTATAATTGATTGGATTTAATAAATTAAAAAAATAAATAGAAAAACATATGAGACAATGATTTTTTTAACTAAATTAATCTATATTTATTGTATTTAATCATTATAAGTAACAAATCATCTATGCTGTACCTTATAAATTAATGAATTAAAATAATTGATATAATAAATTACAATTATTTGATTGATATGAATTATAATAAATCGTGTGATATTTAAATATCTAATCAAATCAATTAGTTGATATAATTAATTTATTGTAATAAATTGTATTCAATGAATTATAAAAAAATAAATTAAGAAACATGCTCAAAAGTAGTGACGGATCCAGAAATTTTAAATAGTGGAGATAAACATATAGCATATAAAAATAATAAAAAATATTTATAAATATATCAAAATATATAAAAAATAAATAATATAAAAATATTAAATATTAAATAATTTTTATGTAATCATTATCAATATTAATATATTGATAAATAATAATATGGTTATTAATTTAACTTTTTGTAAATTAAATATAATAATAATAATAATAATAAAATATAAATAGATTATCTTCTAATCAATAATAAAAGTGAAATATATTTTTTTATGAATTATATACAATAAATTATTTCACGGTAATTATCATTATCATATATTATTATTATTATTATTATTATTATTATTATTATTTTATCAAAGATAGAAGACTCGAACCCGCAACCTCTTAATTGAATATGGGAAGACTATGTCATTTGAGTTATAACTCATTAGCTTATTATTATTATTATTAAAAGTATTTTTAATTGATAATTGATAAGTAGTTTAATAATGCATTAAATATTAATTTGATATAATTATAATAAATATATATTTTTAAATTAGTATAATTATGTCTTATTCATTAAATATTAATTATAATATAATTATAATAAAGATATTTTTTATAAAATAATTTAGAATAGAGAATAGAAAAGTTCATTTTGGAGGGAAAAACGGAGTCACGAGAGATCGACACCTTACTTTCATTAGTTGGGAAAAAACCCAATTTTAATATATTAAGTAGATAAGTAAATATAACTATTATTAATAATGAATTTTTATCTAACAATTTAAAATTTACAAAAAATGTTTTATAATATTATATTAGAACTTTTAGTCTTTTACTATGAAAGAGCCAAGTGTTCGATTTTTGAGGTCTTTTAAATAAAAGATAAAATTTTAACACAATTACATGAATGAGGGTAAGACATCTTATATATTGTTAGTTAGAGCTGCAACAAATAAAATTGGCTTCCAACAAATTCAAAAATTATAAAATAATAAAATATTGTGACGTGCGGCATGCATCACATATATAAGTTTAAACATGTCAGAGGAAAGAATAATCTGAAAAACAAATAATTTTTTGTTTTTTTTTTCATTTTTTCAAAAACTGTTAATGAAAAATAATTTTAAATGTGTATTTAATTACATAATATTACATAATAAAAATATTTATTATTTATATTGACTAAGTAAATAATTATTTAAAAAAATATATATAATTATAAGATGATGTAAAATATTTTAGGACGAGAATAAATCAAAATTAAATTCTATCTTATTTCGAAAAGTAAATTCTTTTACCCAAAAAGAGATATATAATTATAAGACTACGTAAAATATTTTAGGCTGAAAATAAAATAAAATAAAAATTAAACTCTATATCTTGTTTGGAAAAGTAAATTCTTTTATCTTTCCTGGAAAAGAATACAGCTGTCCACACTTAACAAGAAGAAGAGGGTCTCCCAAGGTCATCTTCTATGCTGACAAAAGAAGGGGGACACAAAAGATAAGAAATTAAAGGGTTAGCTGCGAAATTCCTTTCGGAAAATTTCTTTTCTTAACCTACTCAAATAATTAAAAAACCATAGGTACACGTGCAATGACAATGATAATAAAGAAATCGAAAGAAATTATATATAGACGAATGAATAAAAAAAAAATACATATTAAAAGATTTAAAATAAAAAAATACAATCAAAATTTGTAAAGATTAAAATATATCTAAAAATTAATTATAATAGATAAAAATAGGTGAACTCTATTAATTTGGCTAAACTTTTTAAATAAGCTCTTTTGAAAAAAGAGTTTAAAATATAAGGATTTTTATTAATAATAACTTTTAAATAAATTATTTTGTGTTTGGAAAGTTATTATAGAAGTACTTGTTTTAAAGTTGTGCATTAAATAAGAGTGATAAAATAACTTTTAAAAATAGGAGAAGTCATATTTTTTAATTTCTTCAAAAACTCTTAAATAATTTTTTGAAAAGTTAAAAGTTTATCTAAATTAAAAAATTGTACCAAACACTATTAACATAACTTTTTATAAGTCAAAAGCTAAAAAACAAAAGTAGCTTTTGGAGTTTTCCAAACGGATCCATATATCCTCTTTAAAATAAAGGGTAAATTACCCCTTGTGACATATATATACAGAAATTATTGATAAATTATCATTTCATCAGAATTCCAAAATTCACGTTATCTTCTCTTTTTTTCATGTTTTTCTTGAAATTTAATATCCGTGTTATTTTCATCGTATTAACCAAATACATATCTTCCCTAATTTAAAAAAAAAACTAATGCATTAGTGGGAGCATATTAAACTATTATATTGTCACAAAAAATATTAAATATTATTCAGATAACAATAAGACAAAATGACATAAGTATTTTAATATTTACATTCGCCTCAAATATTAATTAATTATTTTATTATTCATGTCATTAATTACCTACAAGAATTTTATTTAAGGTGTAAATTTATATTTATCATACAAATCCATATCCTCTTGCTTCTCTCTGAATGTAATATCTTCTAATACGAAAAAAATCTTAGAAAGAATAGAGCTAAGAAATATAATTATTGTGCTTGTTGAAATTGGAGATTAAAAACGTAAGAATAAGTTTAAAATCCTAACTTAATTGATTGGAAATGGTGATTTGATTTGAAAGAAATTAGAATTTTAAAATTGGAGAAGAAGAAATGTATTTGGTGGGGATGAGAAAAAATGGCATTATTATCAACTATCAAAAGAAATATAGCTTCAATTAAAAAGAAAAGAGAAGATAATGTAAATCTTAAAACTTTGGTAAAAAATAATTATCAATAATCACTATATATTATAAGAGATAATTTATTCTTTATTTTAGAAAAAATACAGTAGAATTCATCGTAAAAATATATTCTAAATCTTAGAAACCCTTAACAATATTATACTTTTGTTCATAAAAAATAATTTTTTAAAAATATTTTAATATTTTTGTTTTTTTTTTTAATATATAATTGTATCCATCTTAAACTTTTTTATGGTAAGTTTGTCTATTTACAATATAGACAAATGTGTGGTGGACCAAGCAACTAATATATGTGCGTAAGATGGGCAAAAAAGGAAAGCATGTGATCAGAGTTCAAGTTTGATTTTCAATTTTAAGAGAAGAGTTCTTTTAGAGTAGATAAAATTGTAAAGGGTAAATATATTTTTTTTGTCTTTAAAATTTGATACAAATTTTAAAAATATTTTTAAGTTTTATTTTATTTTAATTTTGTCCTAAAAATTTTTAATTTGTATCAAATATATTTCTGACAATTAATTTTTTAAAAACTTTAAAACTAATTCAACAATAATTTTATAAAAACAATCTTTAATACAAGTAAATCAAACATAATTTTCATACATTATTGTTAGACTGATCTTAAATTTTTTTGAAAATTTAACCGTCGAAGATATATTTGATGCAAATCGAAAACTTTCGAGACAAATTAAAATTGAAACAAAATAAAACTTAAGAATATTTTTAAAATTTTTACCAAACTTTAAAAATAAAAAATATACTTTACCCAATCATAAAATATAAAAAAAGGGATAATAAAGGAAACCTTAAAGAACATTATTGTTGTCTACCTAAAAAAGAGTGGCACTTCTCTTTTAGTCCGTTTATTAAAATAAATCGGTTTTTATAATAGTTTTAATGTAATTGTATTGGTTATTTTTTTATTAATAATGTAATAAAGTATATAATTGACTAAAATTATTATTAATTAAACTGATATAATTAGCGAATTAATTTGCTCACGAGAAACAAATTTTTTCATCCAACAAGCTAGAGAAGGAAAAAAAGAAAAACAAATAGTTAACTAAATATTATTTGAAAAAAATTCAACCAAACAAAAAATTTCCCCCTTAGTAGTAGTCCTTAATATTATAGTTTACGGAGCTCACTCCTAAGGAAATAGTTTTTAATTCCATTAATGCCCTCCACCAACTACGTACGTTTACCAATTCTACTAGTTTCTTGCTAGTTAAGTTTCCTTAATTTAATCCTTAATATTAGCTTTTCTTATGGGTGTGTGTAGTTAGAGGGAATACAAGTATATTCCCACAAATTTTGAGGTGGGAATATCTATAGTTTATCTCACTCGAAGGGAAGTCATTTTAATTCCTTTAATTCCTCACTCCCCCACCTACACCTAGGCACCTATTATGTCGTTGTCTTTTCCCATTTCAACCATTGTTTAGTGGATCGACAATAACATTACAATTCTTAATAATAAATTAAGGAAAAGCCTATAGTAAGTAATTTTTGTGTTTTGTGTTATCATTTAACCATAAAAAAAATGAGTGATCTTTTATTATTGGATGTAATCTTATATCATTAAAAATATTATTAATGATCAATTGATAATTATAAAACACAAAAATTATTGGCCCTAACACTCCTCATAAATTAAAGGGTAAAAAACTTATATGTGCCAAGGGGGTTTAAAATTACCCAAATCAGCCAAATGAAATTCTGATACATCAATCCACCAAAGAACAAATATATGTAATTCGAATCAATACAATTCGAATTAGTTTTCAACGTAATTCGAATTGATATAACTCGAATTACTCGAAAAAATTGGCAACACGTAATTCGAATCAACATGTAACGAATTATTCACAACCATTGCGTACAAGTAATTCGAATCAACTTAGAACGAATTATAAAAGCATAATTCGAATTGTCTCAATTTGAATTAGTAGGAACACGTGAGTAGGAGGAAGTTCGAATCAAATTGATTCGAATTACTCACATTTCGAATCAAATGGCTAATTACACATTGTACAATAAGATACTAGAAAAAATACTATATAATGTAAAAAATATATACTAAAAGAAGTATAAAACAAGATTATAGTAAATTAAATTAAAAATAACATATAAAAATGTACTTGTATTTATTAAATTTTAATAACATATAAAAATTTAATGACTTTTTAAATATTTTTTTTATAATAGGAGTACATTTTTATATACTTTAAATATTTTGTATAAAAATGTACTTGTATTTATCATACAAAAATAAAGTGTTGTGCCAATATAATAACATTATAATATTTTAAATCAATTTTTGTCTAGGATTTTAGATTAATAGCAGCACATGAAAAAGTATTATTGGTATTTTAAAGCTAACTTAATTAAAAAAGATAGAACTGTATTTTTTAGGATTTTATGTACATAATTAGGCTAATTTTTTTTAATATTGATCAAAGATGTGTGTTACACTATGTTATTTGATTTTAGGTAAGTTTTACTCTACTATATTTTTTTTTTTACTTTTCAAAAGACACAAATCTAAAAAATTTTATAAATTAATTTAAAAGAAAATATCATTGACATTTTATAAAATTTTATAAAATATCATTGACGTTTTATAAAATTTTATAATTCAAAAGACACAAATCTAAAAAATTTTATAAAACGTCAATGATATTTTCTTTTAACTTAATTTATAAATTTTTTAGATTTGTGTCTTTTAAAAAGTAAAAAAAAAATATAGTAGAGTAAAACTTACCTGAAACCAAATAACATAGTGTAACACATATCTTTGATCAATATTAAAAAAAAATAGCCTAATTATGTACATAAAATCCTAAAAAATACAGTTCTATCCTTTTTAATTAAGTTAGCTTTAAAATACCAATAATGCTTTTTTATGTGCTGCTTTTAATCTAAAATCCTAGAAAAAAATTGATTTAAAATATTATAATGTTATTATATTGGTACAACACTTTATTTTTGTACGATAAATACAAGTACATTTTTATACAAAGTATTTAAAGTATATAAAAATGTACTCCTATTATAAAAAAAATATTTAAAAAGTCATTAAATTTTTATATGTTATTAAAATTTAATAAATACAAGTACATTTTTATATGTTATTTTTAATTCAATGTACTAATAGGAGTTAAAATTAATTTATATTTAATAATTTTCTACTAAAATTAATTTACTATAATCTTGTTTTATACTTCTTTTAGTATATATTTTTTATATTATATAGTATTTTTTTTAGTATCTTATTGTACAATGTGTAATTAGCCATTTGATTCAAAATGTGAGTAATTCGAATCAATTTGATTCGAACTTCCTCCTACTCATGTGTTCCTATCTCAATTCGAATTATACTTTTATAATTCGTTCTAAGTTGATTCGAATTACTTGTACGCAATGGTTGGGAATAATTCGTTACATATTGATTTGAATTACGTGTTGCCAATTTTTTCGAGTAATTCGAGTTATATCAATTCGAATTACTTGAAAACTAATTCGAATTGTATTGATTCGAATTACATATATTTGCTCTTTAGTAGATTGATGTATCAGAATTTTATTTGGCTGATTTGGATAATTTTAAACCCCTTAGCACATATAGATTTTTTACCCTAAATTAAATCTCACTTGCCGGTCGTTATATTATGCTATTTTTTTTGTTAAGAAAATAATATGAGTAATATATTTTAATATTGTAATTTTTTTTGTGTTTTTTAAAATTAAAAGAGGAGTAAAAATTAGAAAATTCGATTTTGTATCTTAAATTTTTTATTTTTTTAAATAAAAATAAAAAAATTCAATTTCAGAAATCAAAAAATTTATTTTTGGATTTTAAATTAAAAAATGTCACATTTAAACTTAACATTCAGCCGTTCATAATCCAAAAAAAAAAAAAAACCATTGTGAATCTAAATATCAAATATAAAAAGTAATTATAGTAAGCCCAATGATTGCTCCGAACAAATATCGAAAATAAAAAGAAAATGAAAAAGCATAGTAATCATAATTCATAAGTTGTAAATATTGTATAACGATAAAACAAATAAATAAACAATAAACTTATAAATATGAGTTATTTTTATTTTCAGAAATTTAGGGATGGACACTTTAGTATATACTGCACAATTATTTCATCATAGATAATTTAATTAAAATGTTATATATTATACAAGTCATATTGTATCTCACAATTTTGGCTTAGTTAAAATTTTGGTCTTATAAAATATTTATTTTCTAGTTTTGGTCCCTGTAATCTTTTTTATTTTTGTTCAATAAAATTTAATTAAGCTAATTATTTTTTTATTCTCAACCATTAATTTCGTGTCTATAAAATTCTTATTTTATTGTTTTGTTTCCTGTAAAATTTTTCTTTTGATTGTGATCGAGAAAAATTTAAAATGTTTTTGATCGTTTTAATTTCTTGCATTAGTTTCTTTTATACATTAAGCGCTTACATCACAAGTTAAATGTAACATGACTTGCCACATAATTTATCACATTAATATTTAAAACTAACTGGAATTAAAATTAAACTCTTTTAAATTTTATTAGACCAAAACCAAAAGAAATATTATACAAAGTAAACAAAAAAAACTATTATTTGTGCACTAAAATTAATTTCAAAAATTAGTCATCATGTATTTATGTATAAGTATATATATAGTTTAACTTATTTTTAATATATATTTTATATTTTAATATATATTTTATATTAGTAACTAATTTTAGTATATACTTAAAATAATTAAAAAAATATTTTATAAAAACAAAATCCATTTAAACCACAATCTATCAATCTATTATATGTTATTAAAATTGAACTTTTTTAATTAATAGAATTGCTGACATGTCATATTTTTTAAAGTATTATTTATTTATTTAAATGTGTTAATTAATTAATTATTTGATTAAAATAAATATCAAATTATTTAATATTTTATTATACCACATTGACTATAACTAATTAAATATATTAATTATTTGATTTAACTAAAATAAATAAATAAATTTTATTTTAATTTGTATTAATTTTTTTGTCTTGTATATTTTTATTAATGATTTTTATTTTTTAAGAATGTCATAATTAATCATTTATTTGATTTTATTGAGATAAATATCAAATTATTTAATATTTGGTTTGATCACGTTAATTATAACTAATTAATTATATTAATTATTTAATTTGACTGAAATAAATAAATTGATTTTGTTTTAATTTATATTAATTTTTTTCATCTTATGTATTTTGATTAATTATATTTAAAAGTATTATAATTTATATATTGCATATTTCTAAGATATTTATTTAACTTACTTTATTTATTCATTATAATTAATTTATTGTCATATTAATATTTGATTAGTTATTTACCAAAAAGTTCTCTTTATTTTTTTTTAATCTTAAATTTCATATATTTATTCATTGTTCATATATTTATTTTTATTTTAATATTAAATCTAATATTTCTATTAATATTTTCTTATAATTTATTGTCTTATATGTTGACCATCAATTATATGATCATGAATATTGTTTTAATTTCTTTAAAAAACAAAATTTTATTTCTTTCTCTTTTATTTTATCTATTTTTTTATTTTATAACTTATTCACTATAAAATATCATATATGCTAAAAGAAAAATTCATTTTTTATTAGATTTTCTTTTATTTGGTAATATTTTTTCCTTCCCGTGATGCATTATTAATTTATTTTTACTCTTTAATATTTTTATAAACTATAAAATGTTATTATTCATTATTGTACTCTAATTTTTCTATCTCTTTTATTTTATTTTTATTTATTTGAGTTTTTATATTTTTATTATAAATTTGATTATTTTAATTCCATATAAGTTATAATTTATCATAATTCTTCACATGTGGTGTCTTTTCAATATTTAAATTATATTCATTATGGACTTAATTTTATTTTTAATTTGGGAGATTGAGTAATGAAATAACATTGATGAAGAGTGTTATATATCTTTTTTTTTTTTTGTCTTTTTGGCTTACCTTCCTTTTATAAAGATTAGGCATAATTATATACAATATAATAGTGGTTATGTATAAAGGATAAGTATAAATTATATTTTATCTATTTATTTTAGTAAATTTTTATTATCTATCTTAAAATAAAAAAAAATATTATAAATTACTTTTTGAACTAATAAGTCTACTAACATTGTGATATGATATTGTGCATTTATTTTATTTTTAACATTTTTGGTAAGTATTTAAACTAACAAAAAAATATAAAATTATTTTCAGGTACAAATATAATTACTTTAACTCAAGAATAGATAAAATATATTAGTATATTTTAAACGATAACAATATTGGTCATATTACTTTAATTTTAAAAATAAATATAATAATATAATATAAAATAATTCTAAATAGATTTTAACAAAAAATAGTTTTTCATAATATTTTTTTACTATAATAATAATAAAAAAAATTCAAAGACAATTTTATTTTATATTAGATTTACTTGTTTAAATTGATTTTAACATAATAATAAAATAGTTTAAAATTTTACTCATAAATCATAAAAAAATATTTACAAATTTATCCATTAACGTTATTTCAAAAAATCTTTAAAAAGATAAAATTCTAATATAAATATTTTAATTTAATCACAAATTATATATTATTATTAATGAATAATTATTATATTTTGAAAATAACTAAAATTATTAATTATTAATTTTATTATTTTTAATATTAAAAATAATAAAGCTTTAAATTTAATTAACTTTATAAACTTTTTATAATAAAATTTACTATATATTTTTTTATTTAAAAAATTAAAAAAATACTTTATATATTTTTTATATTATTCCGTGCGAAGAGTACAGATACATATACCAGTTTTTTATTTAAGTGTCGGGTTCTCGTATATTTATGGTGTCTGTAAGTGTATTTCGTATATAGTATCTTTGCCTGTCTTGCTGGTTGCTACAATTATCCATTTGAGCAGATACAGCACAGCGGCCATTCATTAATTAATTAATAATATGATAATGCAGATAACGTTTTTTTTGTTTGTTTTATGCAACGTGGAGTGTGGATCTATGTTGTTTTTCTATTAAAAATATTATTTATATATTAAAATTAGTTATTAAAATTAAGTATTAATATTTTTTTAAATAATATACGTATATTTTAATTTATTTTTATATTAATAATTAATTTTAATATATATATAATATAAAATTTAAATTTTTAAATTTTTAAAATTTATTTTAAAAAATAAAGTATAATTTATTATTATTTATTTAATAGATGAAATTAAAAAAATATAAAAAATATTTAATAATGAGAGATTTAACTTTATCTTTTAAAATAAAAATTTAAAATTGAGAAGATGCAAATTCTGTAGTATATTTATTTTCCTAGCTATATATAACCCCATTCTCCCTCGTTGATTTTGAAGCAATTCGTTAATGAGTTTGCATGAAGAGTGAGTGAGTTAGTTGAGTTGTTGACAGTTGAAACCGTCTGATATTCATGGCTTGGTTTCTGACAGTATGGATCTTTCTTCTTCTTCTTCTTCTTGAGGAGGGTGCAGGTGGGTCCATTTCAAGCAGCAGTTCAAGCCGGCGGTGTTACAAAAGAGTGTACAGCTTCGGAGATTCCCTTGCGGACACCGGAAACACCTTATACGGCGCTTCCACTCTCCCTCAGGCGTCAGAGATAATTCCGTCATTAAATCTTCCATACGGAGAAACCTACTTTCATCACCCAACTGGAAGATGGTCGGATGGCCGTCTCATCATTGATTTCATTGGTAATACCGGTATCTCCCTATCTCGTTTGTTTTTTTTTTTTTTTTGGAATGGATATTTTTAATTTTTTTAATTATTTTTTAATTGTTTAGTAAAATATAATTTTTTATTATTTAATATTCTTTAATATATTTTTTAGTTTTATTTAAAAAATATAAAATAAAAAATTATATTTTATCAAATAATTAAAAAATAAAAAATTTATTTTTATTTTCTCTTTTTGGTATTTTTTAAATCATAATTTATTTATCTAAATACTATTTACATATTAAAAATATTAACTACCCAAACTTTATATATTTATATATAAATATATATAATTTAATTTATTTATAATATATATTTTATATTTTAATATATTATACCATATCATGCTTGATCTTTTATTATTAGAAGCAACTTTTTTCAGTTTTTACATTTTAGCATACTAAAAGCTTTTTCATGCCAAGGACCAGGGATGCACTTTAAGGCTTTGCACCAAGAATTATTTTTGAATAATTTTTTTAATCAAATTAATCTCTAAAAGATTAATCATGTTTGTCATTCTATTAATATGGTAACAATTTCCGTTAACAATTGGCTACATAAAACGTTAAATAATAGACCACCCCCTAAAACGACATCGTTCTAATTCATAAGAGAAGAATTGTCACAAAACCACCAATGACCATTACCGAACGTCATAGTTTCAGAAGGGGACAAAGGATTGATCGTTTTCCAACTTCAAATAGAAATGAGTGGGATCATTGCATTTTTGAATCAACTAAAGAAAGAGAATAAGAAATGCATTGAATAGAATGTCTTTGTTGTTGATAAAGGATTTTTGTTATTCTCTCTAACAATTTTTCGTAGGGTAATAACTCTTAAAATTTTTGTACTCTACGGATTGTGTGTTGATTCCTCTTATTACCAATATATGTTCCTCTTTCATTCATTGTTGGTAGCTGAGGAAATGGGGATTCCGCTGGTGAAACCATACCTGGGAATCAAGAGCGGTAAAATAAAAGATTGGAATCCATTATTGGAGGGAGTGAATTTTGCTGTTGGGGGTGCCACTGCCTTGGATTCTAGCTTCTTTAGAGACAAGGGTATATTTGCTTCAACCAACTATACCCTAAGTGTACAGTTAGATTGGTTCATCAACTTGCTCCCTTCTCTCTCTAACTCTTCTTCAGGTAAACTACTTTCTTTCCTTCAACTTAGTTGGATTCAACGGGGAATGTTAGGGGCAGCAATTTTGGTATTTTGTAACTATCAATTGGTCATCAATAATGTTTTTAATGGTGTGAGATTACATTTAATGGTGGAAAATCACTCACTTTTGTTTTGATGGTTAAGTGCTTGCAAAAAAATACAAAAGTTGCTGGCTTATAAACTTTTTATGGATTCAACTCTATATTTATTTATAATATATATTTTAAATTTTTTTATATTTTATTATCTTAAATCTGTTAACCATGTTCAATCGATTTATCATTTTTTTTTATTTTTAACTAATTCACTGACAACCATATTTTAGTTTAAATCGAATCAATTTAATATCGAACTAGTAGGTTCAATTCGGTTGTTAGAAGAACTATGGCTAGTTGACTACATATATATTAATATTATTTAATAAGAAATGCAAGAAATGGAATCATTATAAATTTGAAAAATAACATTTTTAAAACGCGACATTTTTTTTTGTTTTTCGACATATATCGTCTTATTATTAGTATTATGAACAGGTAACAGGTTGATGAAAATCAATAATCATACATATAAAAAAAATAAAAAAAAAATCTATTACTAGTATTAGCTTAGTATTTTATCAAAGAAGCTAGATAAAAACGTCTAAAATATTTTTTTTAAAGATATTTTTTAGTAATTAAAATTTAATACATATAAGAGTAAAGTATTATTTTTGTTCCCAACGTTTGGGGTAAATTCTATTCGTGTCTCTAACGTTTAAATCGTCTTATTTGTATTCCTAACGTTTGTAAACGTGATTCAATGTTATCTTGCTGTCAATTACACATCATGAACGCTTTAGTTTGAGTTTTAAAAATCTCTTGAAGTTAGAATATAAATGTTTGGGATAAAATCGGTGATCCACTCTGAAAAATAACTCATCAAAAGTTGAAACTAATTCCTACAACATTTACATAATTCACTTTTCTAGGGACATAATTGAATTTAAACACAAATAATTGGTATAATATTAAAATCGAACACATCTAAGTGAGACCTAATTGATAATGAATACATCCAAGTGAGAATAATTGAAAAATATAATCTAATTTGTTAGTATAATTGATCGTAGGATAACATTGAATCACTTTTATAAACGTTAGGGATACAAATAAGACGATTTAAACGTTAGGGACATAAATAAGACTTACCCCAAACGTTGGGGACAAAAACGATACTTTACTCTACATATAATTGATTAAATCGTATTATTTTTGTCAAAATTAGACCAAATAAATTAATTTACCTGAAAAAATAGTAAATTAAATCTTAAACTGTCTAAATTAATATTATTTTTTATAAAAAATAACTACAATATCTTTATTATAAAAAATGACCAAAATATTCCTATTATATATATTAATTTTGAGAATTCTAAATTTTAACCCTTTACTTCTTGCCATGATAGGGTTAGGAGTATTTTAGATAATAGAAGTATTTTAATTATTTTCTGTAATAAGGATATTGTAGTTATTTTTTATAAAAAATAATATTAATTTAGATCATTTTAAGATTTGATTCACTATTTTTTTGATTAAATTAATTTGACTGATCTAATTTTAACAAAAATAACATGGTTTAATTGATTATATGTGCTAAATTTTATTATTGTGCATAATTTTTAAATTGAAAATTAAGCATGAGACAAAATAAGAAGCTTTATGGTAGAGTCAAGAGTGAATTAAAGCAATAATAACAAGTTATGATGAGTGGAGTTGGAAGTGAGTTGAGTTGGACTAAGATTAAGTTTGACTTACAAAAATTGAGCTTACTTTACGGTTCGACTTATTAACAATTTAGCCTAATTTTTAAGTTTAATCTCGACTCACCGAAAGTTCACGAGCTGACTCAAATAATAGAAACATAATTTATAATTTTATATCAATAAATTATAACTTATATATTTTAAAAAATATTTAAAAAAATTAATTTTATATATTATTTATCTATCAATAAATTATAAATTTTTTATTTATGTCCTATATTAAAAATATATATAAAAAATAAATATAAAAATTTAAATAATTAAAATTATTAATATATATTATTATTATTATTATTATTATTATTATTATTATTATTATTTCATATGTATATATATAATATTAAAAATATAGATTAAATATTTATAAGATATATGTATTAATAATATATATATATATAATCGAGGTACCTCACGAGTTAATGAGTTGAGTTTATTCAAATTTAAACTCGACTTATTTAATTTATGAGTTCAATTTTAGATTTAAATTTAACTCACCAACTCATAAATTTAGGTTATTAAACTCTTAACTAGTCGAATTTGAGCTGATTCATGAGTTGATTTTATTCACATCTAACACTAATAGTGAGTCATAAAACTTTGGTTTGACTTACAGGGTTGAAAGAAATTCTTGGGAGCTCTTTGTTTCTTGTGGGAGAGATTGGTGGAAACGATTTCAACCATCCTCTCAGAATACATAAGAATATAAAAGAAATCAGAAAATATGTGCCCCTCGTGATTAATGAAATCTCTTCAGCTATCAATGTAAGATTTTTTTTTATTTTTTTATACAAGTACATTTGAATGGCTCATTTGATTTTCAGTTACTAGCAGGTCAGGCGTCAGGGAGGACCCTTTCAAATTCTTTGCAAGTGTTATATACATAATTTGAGAGATATGTTATAAAGTTATAAGTCAGAAATAAGAATTTGAATAACAAAATATAAAAAAAACTCAATAAATAGTTACTAGGGCAAATCACTATAATAAACTAAGGAGAACAAAATTTTACACAAATCTGTTAAACCAGAGTCTGGTTCAAGAATCCACTAAAATACGTTTTTATGTAGTTTGAAACAGTGTAATTCGAACTCCAAATTCATATAATTCGAATTATGTTAATTCAAACTACGTTGACATGCACACACCCATGTAATTCGAATCCATCTTATTCGAATTATACACTAATAGTAATTCGAATAAGAGTGATTCGAATTACTCCCTAGCACGTAATTTTAAGTAATTCGAATTTGACTGATTCGAATTATTCATAGTATAATTTGAATTATGCTGTTAAAAAATTAATAATTTATTAAAAAATTAATAATTTAAAAATTAAAAAAATATATATTTATTTCATACATTAAAAAAAAGTTAACAAAATATTTAATTACGAGACTTTTTTAAAATATTAATGAGTTATCAATTCGAATTCCATACAATACTCTTTTGTCCATTTTTAATAGCTCATGAATATTTTTTAACAAATTTTTTTAATAAATTTATTTAAATTATACTACAAAAAATATTTTATTCTATGCAAAACAATTTTAAAAAAATGGCTTAAAAAATATTAGGAGTTCTATAAAAATTTGTAATGTTCTAATGACTTAGGTAAATATATGGGCATGTACTCAAATTTTAAATAAAATTATCTACATAGTCAATTTTAATTTAAAAATTAAAAAAAATATTTTATTCCATACAAAACAATTAAAAAATATATTTTATTCTATACAAAATAATTTTTTAAAAAATGACTTAAAAGATGGATTCGAATTACATGGATGTGTGCATATCAACGTAGTTCGAATAAACATGATTCGAATTATATGAATTTGGAGTTTGAATTGCACTGTTTCGAACTACATAGAAACGTGCTTTGGTAGATTTTTAAACCAGAATCTAGTTTGGCGGATTTGTGTAAATTTTTGTTCTCCTTGATTTATTATGGTGATTTGCCCTAGTTACTATGTATATATTTTTATATATCTTTATAATGAAATAATCAACTACTATATAAAATAATTAATATTTTATAGTAGAATAATAAAATTTTCCATAAAGTAACTGCCAATTTTATTTTTTATATTTTTATTTATATTTTTAAATGTAAATCTAATTTATTTATATTATATATGAAATTTGATTAAAAAATTAAATATAAAATAATTTTGTATTTTTATATTGTGGTTGACTTTTTGTGTCTATATACCATCACAGTTTTTGCTTGACTTATTTATATATATGCTTTTACAATATTTTAGAAAATATCAAATTAATAAAACAAAAAAAAATATATTTTAAGAATTGAATTTATTTGATCTAATTCAAACAATATAAAATTATATCATTACCATTATTCATAAGAAAAAAAAAAGTTTGAAATCTAAATTCTTTAAACCAAAATTTTGTCAATGTTGTGTTTCTCTCTTACTCTTCTCTTTCCTGTTTGCCAAAGAATTAATAAAAAAAAAAAGAGTTGGTTTCTTAAATAGATTCTTTATCAAAATATGAACGAAAGAATGTCTTAAATATTTAACTATTTTTTTCATGAATTTGAAATAAAAAAAAGAAGAGAGGATTGTACGATTTATTATATATTTTTACAATTTCATACTGTACTATAATATTAGAAATAAAATGATAAATAGTAATGCATACAATAATTTAACAAGAATAAAAAAGTAAATTTAATTAAAATGATAAAATCCCTCTATTTAGGAACTTAAACATACCAGGTTAACAAAATCTTTCAAAATCATTATCCATGCGAACAATCAACAATGTTTAAGCGTTCAAATAATTCATTTTCAGAAATTGATCGAGGTGGGAGCACAAACTCTGGTGGTACCAGGAAACTTTCCTATTGGGTGCAACTTCAAGTATTTGACAATGTTTCAAAGTTCAAATAAGAGTGAATATGATGAAGCTGGTTGTCTAAAGTGGTTAAACAAGTTTGCTCAGTACTATAACGACATGCTTTATGCCGAACTTAATCGACTTCGACTGCTTCATCCCACTACAACTATCATCTATGCAGATTATTACAATTCTGCCTTAAGATTATATCGTTCTCCAACACAATTTGGTATGAACTACTCTCTATTTTTGATAATGTTATTTTATTTTTTTATTTATATATACAAAAATTCAAAAAAATTATGTGTAGAATGATAACTAAAAAAATAAGAATGATATTATGATACTGATTAGTTATCACTTATTTAAATGATATTATTCATTAATAAGTGCTTGTTTGGGTGTCATTAAATTGATAAAAAAGAATTTTTTTGCAATAATTTTTTTTTTATTTTTTTAGTGTATGTGTTTGACAAATTTCTAATAATAAAAGTAAAAGTACTAAAAAAATAAAAAAAAAAAATCTTTTTTGAAAAGTTACAATTTACATATTTGTTTAAAAGATCTTTTTTCTTAAAAAAATATTTTTCACATAATAAATATACAAAAAAGTACTTTTATCTTATTTTATCTAAACATAATTGATAGATAAAAAAATATTTTTACATGAGATATCTAAATATAAAATTATTTCTACTTTTGTAAAAGATTATTTAAAAAAATATCATTTAAAAAAATATCTTTTTTAAAAATAGCGCCCAAACCAACCCTAACTTATAAAGAGATAATTAAAGTGTATTTGATTTATGTTTTTAATTTTTGTTTTCATTTACAGTGTTTTTTATTTTTAGAAAATTGTAAGAAAAAAAAAGTAAAAACAATACTTTTTTATTTTCTTTTTCTTTTTCACAAAATTTTAAAAATAAAAATATAAACCAAATTATGTTTTTTATGTTGTAATAGTACATGACTAGGTGTATATTATTTTTACCACAAGAATGCATGAAAATTAAATTTCTGTTATGGTATAATTATAAATTATAAATAAACAGATTTCACATTAGGTTTAAAATGGAATGAAGATTATTTTAGGGTATGTAATTTATTTCTTGATGATGAAAATTCAGGTATTACAAACCCAATTTCAAGTGCATGTTGTCCGCTGACAGATGTAAACCATCCTACTGATTTGCATTGTGGCAGCCCAGGGGTCATAGCTTGTGTTGATCCATCTCAATACATTCCTTGGGATGGATGGCATCTTACTGAGGCAGCATATAAATTGATTGCCCAAGGTTTATTCAATGGACCATTTACTAATCCTAAACTTGATCTTTCATGCGTACATAATTCAGAAATATAGTATGATCTATGTTATCATCCAAAGAAATTAATCAAATAGATTTCGTTGTATTTATTTTACTGTTTCAGTCAGTCTAAAATCATAAAGATATATAGTTTGTTAAAAGCCTTCCACATATGTATTAAGATAAACGTGTATTAGGGATATGCTCACATTAAGAAAAGGTTCGTTACAAGAAATAATAAAATTTACATATTGAATCAAATTTGTTTGTTAATATTAATTATAACACACAGCCAAGGAATTACATATTGAAACTAATAAAATAGAACTTGAAAACATGCACTAATCAAGATTGTTCTAACAAATTTTCCAAATAAAGATTTACTAAGTATCTTCCAGTGGACAAAACATCAAGCCTTTTCTCGCTTGGTTCGTATTTTCCCTTCCGAAGCTGATAGCGATGTGTTACTGCTGAAATTGTATACCCTTGTCCTTCAATTGTCACACTCTCCCCACACTGCAGGTTCTGCTTTTTGGGGTAACAAAGAAGTTGGAAAACATTATGTTATGCACCAATTTAAATTGCATGTGCCATTTCTCGAGGAACTTTTCAACCATTCATAGTAGATTAACAATTTTAATAGGTCCTAATTGGGAGTAATTTAATATATCCAAATCTGATTGTCATATCTGTTTTCATGAAAAAGAAAAGACCGTGTGAATCATTTTAATTTTTAACCACAAAAGATGTAAATTAATTCGATAAATATCAAGGATTTGGTTAGTTCGACAAAAGTACCAAACTGGATAGTTTCTTGGATAGTTTTGCAAACTAGCTCAATCATTGATGAGTATCAAATTAGTTTACATCTTTCATATATTGAATTGTCAACATTTAAATCTCTGACGATCAGAAATTAAAGTTTATTTTAAAACTTAAGCAAACATATACCAGTTATCCAATGCTACCCTAGGGATATCTTACAAATTCTTTATTGGACTCACTTATCACATATCTAGTTCATGAGCACTCATTCAGGATGCCAAGCATCCTAATGGCTGCCCAATAAATATCATCGACACTTGCTCTAGTATCTACCATGGCACATCACACCTTGTGCCCCTCAACCAAGGACGGACTCTTCATCCTAGCATCCTCCCTAAACCATGTGACCATGGTGTGCACTGTGCACTTTTCTAACATTGTCAAAGGGGCATTCATGATGCTTGAATTCACTCCATTATTCGTCATCACCGCATCCGGTGTTAATTTTGGCTCTTACTAATTCACTATCATCCAAGCCTAACTGGATAAACATCATGCTAGTAGTGTCTTTGATGAACTTGTTGCTAGACCTTTTATAAAAAGGTGGGAGTATAATTGACAGTTAAACTTCGAGTAGCAACTATCCTAACTCTTACCTTAACGGCTTAGAATGGGAATTATTAGAAGTGATTCCAATTTCCAACAGCACAACTCTCTGAGCAAAGTCTCATAAGGTAGATTTTAATCATGACAGCACATAACTGTCTACACGGCTTCGGAAATAGTTTTGAACAGCACATGATTTCTTCTTCTGCAAGAACTATCAATACAGAAACAGAATTCAGCCACAATAGTTTCTACTTGGCAGTGATCACCAGGTTTTCAATTTTCTTTCTATCAGACCAACTTTTCTTCTTTTTGAGAAAAAGAAGAATTTCAATAAGTAGGACAGGGGGATAAGGATTCGCCTATACAAAAGCAAAGAAACTAAAAGATTTATCTATAAAACAAAACTTTCAAATTTCTCAACTTGACTTCATGAGCTTTGCACCATATAATCCTAACCCATAAAGTATGCTTGTTAAAAACCTGTCATTGAAAGTTTGAGCATTAAGCTCCAACAAAATAGTCCAAATACCGGTGAAAACTGCACAGCGCCAGAAACAATTTGTCTCTTATCTACTACCAAACCCAACACAGCAAACCTAGTAAAAAAATCTCATGTAGGGTTGCAGGGCACACCAAACATTCATAAAAAATGCTACACAAATTGTCACACCAACTTATTCTATAAGGGTGTTATTCTGTCGGTGAATGCTATGGTGCTATTATATTGTACCCAACTTATTAAAAAAGATAAATAAATAATATTTAATAAATTTTAAATATTTTATTTTTACTTTAAACATTTTATTGTTTATTTTTAAAAATAAGTTACACAATTTAGACATCACAATAAAAGGTCACATAGAATTCATCAATTCTTAAAAACAGTGGTTTACGGTAAAGATATTATATATAAATTATAATAATTAATAATCCTAGTAGAAAGAATTACTCAACCACTTTAGAGGGGGTGGGCACTTACAGGAGGAAGGCAACGAACGCCAAGACATTTGGGCGGAGGAGTAATCTCAACCACTTTGTACGGATGGATGCTACCCCGTTCTCTGTCTCTTTCTCTGTCTCTCTTCCTGCACGAAATCTCAAACGCCATCGTCTGCTGAAAAGAGGAGAATATGGTAAATTGACAAGTCTCAAAAGTTATATCCATGGGGAAAAATTACAAATCAGATTATGGTTACCTTTTGATACGAACCAAGGCTACTGTTCCATGACGCCATTGCCATTCTCTGGACTCCAACAAAGGGCTATTTTTCTTTCTTACTTTTCTATTCTGTTTTGTTCTTCTTTTCAGGTTTATGTGAAGTCCTGAATTCGCGGTGCCGATGTTCGAGCTAGAAGAAGCAAAATGGATAGCCCAGGGCCAGAAAAATCTGATTTTTCTTTCTCTCTTTCTTTCTTCTTTTTATTTATTTATTTTTAATTTTTAATTATGGTGGGACGTTGAGAGTGTAAGACCGTGGTTTCAATTTTTCTGAACACGAATAAAATAAAATAATAATAATAGGGATTTTTTTTCAAATAAATAATTCAATTATTTTATTTATCGAAATATATGTAATTTGACTTATCTCATTTACATTGAAATAATTATAAATGTATCTAGTTTATACCGTTAACGAGATAATTAATTTGACTTATACGTATTTTGTTTATAAATGCGATATTTGTAGTTTGGAAAAAAATATATATCTCGTTTTCAGTTTAAACGAGATATATGTATCATTATAAAAAAATTTGCGATTAAAATAATATTAATAATTCAAATTTTTAACATGCAATTAGTACTAAAAAAAATTAGTAAAAAAAATTAAAATAGATATGTTTGATCAATTAGTACTAAAAAAGAGTACATAAAATTTTTTAGATTAAATTATAAATCGAATTGGATTGATTTAAATTTAAAAAATAAAATATCCTACTTGTTGGGAATCGCTTCTCTGAGTATGTTCGGTTTGCCTACATAACTCATACCATTTTTCTTGGCGCTTTCCTTTATCCATCTCAATACGAAACCTTGTGAAAACTGGTGGCCCAGTTGCTTTTCTGCGTATGGATGGATTAGGACGCAATCGTGTCCTGTACCACTCCAGCCACAGCTTCTCGTCTGGTATCGATGGGAGCTCCACTTCATACACCTTGAACACAGCCTCTTGCCTTACCGGATGAACATATGTTCCCCACTTAACACTTGCAGCAGTACAGGCGGCAAGTGCATGGTGACATGAGAAATGGAGTGATTGGAAGAGATTACAATCACATGCGCCCGCATTCAACCGAATACGGAATGAACCTTGAGACCAACCCTCGAAAGGATTTAACTCCTCTACCACAAACACTGAAGCCCTCCTGCCATAGTGCGTAACACACATCTTCGAGATCCCCTCCCTGATCTTCTCAACGGCGGCTACCCGTCACTGAGGAAATTGATTTTCCGCGGCCAATTGTGTTTGTGCCTCTCCGCCCTTTCTGACGAACAACTGTTGTAACCTCTCGTAAGTACATTACACGATTGCTAAAATCGATAAATAACGCATACCCTTAAGTACTACATTCATGCACTTAGAGAGGTGCGTTGTCATATGCCCAAATCGGCGACCGCCGTCACAGTGTTGTAACCATAATTTCTTTTTGAATCTACTAGCCCAGTCTGTCATCTCACACGACAAACCTCTCAATGCATTCATGTACCACTCATACCCCACCTTACTTGGACTATAAGCAACATTTATGAGATATCGCTTGCTTTGGTAGATTTGAAACAAGACATGAAGTTCACGGCCATGTGCCTGACACAATAAGCATGGAACGCTCTAGAAGGGTTCCAACCACTATCGTTGGCTCTCAGTGCAGCCTTGATTGCTTGGGATTTATCAGATATAATCAACAGGCCTTCTTGCAGTGTCACATGTCGTCTCAAGTTTGTAAGGAAGAACGACTAGGATCTGTAGCCTCAGACTCAACAATTGCAAACGCCACAGGAAGGATATTACTGTTATTGTCTTGTGTCACTCCGATAAGCAACACACCGCGATATTTGCCATACAGATGTGTGTCATCAACGGAGACGAAGAGCTTGCAATGCTTGAAAGCCTCCACACAGGCAGAAAAAGCCCAGAATACCTTATCAAATTTGTTATAGTTGCGGACCACCAAGTGCACATCATAGTACGGTACGACCCTGAAATCACATATTGTTTCGAGGCAACAACTTTGCAATGCTTGGAGCAGTCTCGACACCTTATTGTATGACTCCTCCCAATCACTGTATATCTGTACAATTGCTTTTTGTTTCATCATCTAGACCTTTTTGTATGAGAGTTTGAAGTGATAGCTTTGCCTAACTGCACCTTGTAAAACAGGTATACTAACTAATGGATTGGACTATATCAGAATCAGGATGACACTACATATAAGGTTGCTATCCAACTGTTGATGATTCTAAGACATGGTGGTGCTAAATAGGTATCCGCACCTTCAAATTTACGCACCTCCCTAACGAAATAAAATATACATGGTAGGCATTTATAACCAAAATAAATATGATAAATAAGAATATAACACACAATTAAACTCTACTCGCCAATATCCGAGATTCTGCCGGAGGACAACATGGATACTCCAAGGACATCCTGATGCAAATTGCCGGCAATGGACATGGTACTTTAATCGATCCGACTCCACAACTCGGTACTCATCACTTCTGCGAATGCTGTAATTCTTCACACCTTGCATTACTGTCTCTCTGTTTTTGAATCTGTGGTCAACCTTGAACTCCACACTACCGAATATGTTGTAATTGTATCCCCTCATATTGAAAAATAGAGTTTTCTCGTGCATCATGTCCAGATCCAATGTATGATAATGACTGGGTACAGTTGATAAAGCCAAAATTGGGTGCACAGCGCAGGAAGAAGATACTGAACTGATGCATCGACTGAAGTCTCTGGTACAAATTCCTCCTCCTCATCATCATCTTCAGAAGAACCACTATCGTTGCTATCGGCTACATACTACTCATCGGATTCCTCACCGTCCACGCCCATGTCTTCCACTGGACTAGCACAGTGTATCGATGGTGGTGCAAGAGGTGGGTCATCCTGCACAAAATTTGAGTACCAGATCTACCGCCACCAACATTACCAACCTCCGCGAAAAGCTCCATCACTTGTTCCGTCATGATTCTCCCATGGAGGTCAAACATGAGGCACACATGCTCATCGCCATAGAGTCAAAAAAGACAAAACTGAAAAACTTTATTTCCCATCAGTACTAACAACCTATATCCAACTCTTCCAATCTCTTTACTCCCTCTAGTACCAATGCTTCTCAATATTAGACTCTTTAGCTTGAACAAAGAACTTAATCTCCGAATGTGCAATAGAATGATATTATCACACTCAAATTTTACTTTAGTGGCACTGTTTCTCATATGACAATTATGATACATACTTACAATCACATATATACTAGACATTTTCTCTTAATTTTTGGAAGAAAAGCGGAGGAGAAGAAGAAGTGAAATGTTTGTGAAGAATACAAATGGTTGCAGATCCTTTAATAGCTGCTGAAATTTTGTTGTACTATATCTCGTTTATAATGTAAATGTCATAACTTATCATTTATTTCGTTTATAATATAAACGAAATAACAATGTTGATGGTAATCAGTGGCTAAGAGAAGGGGGTTGAATCTTAGCTTCCTTTTTCTACTGAGTATTCCTTTTACTTTTTCAACAGACTTCAGAAGATATTTTCACTTTTGTCTTGTAACAAGTTGAGAGACATTTTAATTTTGTCTCCTAAGTAACAGAAACAGAAACGAACCAGAGAAGAGAGAATCACACCAAGATGTATCCTGGTTCGGCTGCTAAGTGCAATGCAGCCTACATCCATTTTCCATCACAACAGTGACGGAATTTTACTATCTTTCAACAGAATTACATTCACCAATTCTCCCTAGGATCTACCTAATCCAATCTGGGACAAGTCCAGATTCTAACCCAACATGAACTTGACTAGGTCTCATCCTAACTTTCAACAGCAAAGTGCTCACCCAACTTGTCAGGGAATAAGTATAAATTCTAATCCAACCTGAACTTGACTAGGACTCAAACTTAGCTTTCAACCGCAAAATGCTAACTCAACTTGCAAGGGAATCCCCTCAGGATCATGACAACAAAACAAAAATACATACAAATAATTTCTGGGATAATTATGGCTTTTTCTTTAACTCTCTACCTTTTTTCACTCGTTGGCTTTTACTTACAAAACCTCACATTTTGTCTTTTACTGATGAAACACAGACAGACTAAATTGAGAAAAAGAAATATTCAATGAAAGTCATGAAGGAGAAGAATAAATAGCTCAAAGAGCTATAGGAACCCAAACGTGTGCTCTCACTCCTTGCTCCAATCCTTGGCCGTTCACCCCTATTATAGAGGAGTGAAGCTTCTAGGGCTTGAAACCTTCCTCAACACATGTTGGTTCTCTTCTCCCAATACACATGCAACAACGGCGTGACAGAGGAGAGAGAGGGTAGAAGCAGTGACCAAATCAAACATGCAACCATATCTTCAATCTTCTCTTTCAACCTTTTTCTTCAAGAATATTGAATCTGAGTCATGCTTTCTTGCTTTGGCTCCAAGTTTTAATTCTGACTGTTGATGAGGTTCTGACCCAAGACAGCTTCAAATTTTCTATTTTTGCTTCTTTTCCTCTAGGGATTCAGAGGCTATTTTCTTCTTGGTGGAACAAAAACGGAAATAAATCTTCGCTGTGCCTTCAAGATAGATTTGCTTCATGAACCGAGTCCTTCTTTTCCTTCCATGACAAAGAAATCTTTGAGACCTTCCTTTAAATCTTTCCTTTTATAGAAAATATCTTTCTGAGCCTTTCTTCATAGCCTTTTTTCTGAGGCTTCATTTTTCTTCTATCTTTTTTTTATGATAGACGTGACCGAAAGAGAGAGAGGAGAGAGAAGGGAGAAACTTTCAATGGAAGCCATCAATGCAAATTAAATTAAATTAAATTTGGAGTTTGAGTTACCAAGGGTGTAATAATGGAAGCTTATTTTTAATGAAATTAAACTCAATTGAATTTTTTACTTCCATTAACAAAGAATGATAACTTTGCAAAGTGGGACCCTTTGATTTTGTGATCACCGTATGGGTTCTTAAAGGCTTTGGGCAACTTTAGTTCTCTTCCTTTTAATTCATCAATTTTATTTCATGGGCTTGTGATTGGGCTTGTCTTTTCTTTCTCAAATTTCAGCCACTAAGTTTTAGATCAAGTATTTGTGATGGAGTTTGACCAAAGAGAGTGTTAACTTGAGTTTTAGACATTTGTTCCTTAGACCAATTGGTTTCACTATCCTTTTAAAGTTCAGCTACATGATTTGAAATAAATCTGTATAGGCTAAACTTGTTTATGGTCAAACTGGACTTGCAATAAATGGGCCAAGATAAAAATTAATTTTCTTTCCTACACACAAACCAAATTCATCAAATAAAATAATTAATTAATAATGTTTGATGATCATCTTAGTTTTTCAAACTCAACAAATGTGTATATTTCATTTACACTGTAAACAGATAATTACATTAAATATATCGTGTCTTATTCATGTACAGTGTAAATGAAATATACACATTGTTATTTTGTTTACACTGTAAATAAGATAAATAATAAAACGTAAATTCATAAAAACGCTACAAATTACTTATATTAATAAATAAATTATTTATTTTATTTATTTAAAAAAATCCGCTATAAAATGGGTATTGTAAGTGATTTGTAATAAAAAAAAGTATAAGCAACCACCTTTTCATCCTACCAACTATGTAATAAATTAGCTATTTTTTTAATTTAATTTTAAATGAATAAAACTAGTTTAATTCTAATTGTGTAAAAAAAAAAAAATCGCGCCTTTCCTATTCCGTCTCACTCTTTCTTGATTGCAAAAAGGGTGTTGTGCTCCCTTCCTTGCCATGGTGTTGTGCCCTCTCCTTGCCAGCATGTTGTGCCGTCATTTTGCACGTCTATTTCAGCACGTTGTTGTCTTCATCGCAATGTTAAACACGTTGATTCTGCAGCAGAATTAATGCTACTAATTGTCAAATCATCTTTAATTTTGTGTTCTCTATTCATCATCAAAATTGCAGCATTGTGTGCTTCTTTCTTATCATTTTTTTACACAGATATTGTCATCGTTCATCATCCTCGTCACCGCGTTTTGATCCTCGTCAATTGTCCATCATGAATGGCTTCCCCAAACAATGAAGGAAATTCAAATTTCATTAATTTAGAAGTTGTATCTGTGAATTATCCTTCTCTTAAAAGAGAATTCTGAGGATGTTACTCTTTTTCCTCTTCATCATATTCATGAATTCAAATTAAGGGTGTTCATAGATCGGATCGTATCTGCAGATTCACAATAAATATCCGCATTCGATCCGAAAATTGCGGATATCTGCATATCCGATTCGCGGATTCGCAGATCCGCACAATAATAATTATAAATAAATAAATATATATGTGTTTGGTATTATATTTACTTGTTTGTATGTTTTAGTTAGTAATTATTATTCATATATTGTATTATTTTACTTTTGCGATTTAGAAAAGTTTGATTAAAAATATTTTAGGAATAAATAAGTTTAAAAGTGTGAAAGAAATATTTTTATTGAATTTTTTACCTAGAAATATGATTAAAAAGAAAAAGTTCAATTATGCGGATATCTCCGATATCCGATCCGATAAAAATTGTGCAGATCAGATCGAATTTTCGGCCATATCCAATCCGATCTGATCCGCGTACACCCTAATTTAAATACTTTTTTATTAGATTTTGTATATTTCTTTCACAAGAGTTTTGGATTTTTTTTTATTTGGTATGTTTTGGATATTCTCAAAATGATTTTAAATGTTTCTCGTTTGTTAGAGTTCAGAATTTTTTTTGGCAGTGTTCGGATGTTTTTTTGGCTATATTTTAAATGTTTTTTGATATTTTTGAATACATCTATTATTAGGTTTTGAATATTTCTCCTTGATAATTTTATATGTTTTTTTGCTGCGTTTGTATGATTTTTTGATATTTTTGGTAGGTTTTAGATATTCTCTCATTGTAAACGTAGGTGTTTTTTTTTTTTTTTTGCCTAATGTACAAATAGAGTTAGTACAGATGGACGAGGGTATGTGTTCCTTAACCATCTCTTTCGGGTTCGATACTCACTGGAAGATGGAAATGGAGCTTGCTTGTTTGGGAGGGTCGCCCACTTTGCAGTACCCGAAGGATTAGTTATTGGGCTTTCGGCCCGATAGATACCCTGGTGCAAACAAAAAAATGAATTAATATATTTATTTATAATATATATTTTAAAAAAAATTATATTTTATTATTTTAAATATGTTAATCGTTAAAAAGTCAAATTAGTTCGATCAATTTATCAATTTTTTATTTTATTTTTAGTTGATTCATTGACCATTAATTTTAATTTTACTTTAAATCGGATCAAATTAGTAAGCTCAATTTGATTCTCGGAACTATAGTTAGTTGGCTACACATTAATATCATTAATAAGAAATACAAGAAACGAAATCATAATAAATTTGAAAAATAACATTTTTAAAATGCAACATTTTTTTGTTTTTCAACATATATCATCCTATTATTAGTATTGTGAACACGTAACAGGTTGAAAATCATACATATAAAAAGGAAACAAAATATTAAAAGAAATCTATTACAAGTACTTTTTGTTGTTTGCGCTCACATTGATCCTGCGAATAGCAATGATCTTAAGGATCTTCTGCCGTATGGTTTTGCAATTCATCATGTTGGAATGATAAGGAAAGATCGTGAGCTTGTTGACTGTTGAGTGTCTCCTTGCTAAATGAAGGAATAATTGTTACTGGCCATTGTTGGGCTTTGTTAGCTTGCTTATTGGGCCGGTTTGTTTTTTTCGGATTACTGCACCATTAACAAATTAAGTTACACACATAATTGGTTATTAATTCAACAATAATAATATTTATTCATCATCAATAATTATAATTAATTCTTTAAATTCAACAATATCAATAAAAGATATTAAAATATTGAATATAATTATATAATTTTAGTGATAGAAACTTAATAATTCATCCGATGAAAACAAATTTTTGCATTATTCTTTTGTTATTTCTTATAATAACTTAAGATATAACTATAAATAATAATTTTTTTAGTTATTAGGTATATAATTTAATATACTAAAAAATAATCTTTAAAAATATTATTACACACTGGTACAATTTTAGTTTTAATTTTTTGATTAAAAAATTATAGATGATTTTTGTTAATTTAAGAGATATTCAAATGATGAATTTATAATAGAATTGTACAATAATAAGAAAAGCTTTTAAGCCTTTTAAATAATAAAATTTTAGTTAGTAATAATAATTATTATTGTAATACCTATGATTTGATTAAAAATATCATATCTTAAAATAAGTGGTAACTATAATTGGATTGTTGTTCAAGTTTATTTAATTGATCATTATAAAAATTTAATTTTGATTTAAATTATTTTAAAAATTTGTATAAAAAAAATAAAATATAAAATATGATGTATAGCTGTATTTACTCATGAATAACTATAAGTTACTTTATCAATCTTAGTTTACACACTGATTTTAAGTTCTTAACACGACTTCTACTCTCAATTTTTTTTCTTCGATCATTATAAACTCAACCATCTTAACAGAAAAGTGAATTCCAGATATAAACACCAATTATTATAAGCTGATAAAGTACTCTCAATCTTTTGCATTGGACGTGTACTTCCAAGTTTTAATTTGTTTTTTGTGAGTGCATCTGACATAAATAAAAAGGAGCCCATGACAGATCATTTTAACCAGGCAAGGATTGTAAAAGTGTTAGGAGAAATTGTTTGTTTGCCAATAATCAAAATAATAATGCAACAACAGTTTGTAGAAGAAAACAGAAAAGATTTATGAATCCATGCAAACGACTACTAAAGAAGTTTCTGTTCGATGTGGTCCACACACACTAATCCATGAACCAATTTTTTAGATGCTAAGCCTCCTTCTTTCATCAAAGAAGGAAAACGGTTCAAAGCAATAGTAACTAGTAACCGTGCCATTCCTCTTTCCCTTAAATTTGACATCATCATTCCTCCTTCCAAGCCCCAGCACATGGTATGTCCATAAAAGTTCATTGTGGGAAACCTTATTCAGGAACCTTACTCTCTTCTTTGTTATAATATTATGCAATAAAATCCTTATTGTATATCATACATGACGCATAAGCCTGGTTTGTTAGTTGTGATGGATCCTCTCTTCCTCCTTGCAATTAATTACATACCTATTGCGTGGGAAGTACCTTCCGTTTAATTGCTGGTGTAAGAATTAACAAAGAAGGATTCAAAGATGATGGATGGAGTGGGAAAAGCATTATCTTTTTGCTATATATGTATATATATTCCAACAGACTCCTTCTTTTTATGAAAGTAGAAACGTATATGCCTACATATCAATTATTGAGTGTTCGAAATAATAAGTCTTTTTTCTATTCAAGTTTGTTTACTAGTCCTCCGCCATAAGTTTTTTCTCCTCCGCCTCCCTCACCTTCACCTTACTACTACAAATCTCCCCCACCACCCTCACCCTCTCCCCCGCCACCCTACTACTACAAGTCTCCTCCTCCACCCTCCCCCTCTCGCCTCCACCTTACTACTATAAGTCTCCTCCACCACCTTCACCCTCTCCCCCACCACCATCCCCCTCTCCCCTGCCACCTTACTATTACAAATCCCCACCACCACCTTCACCATCTCCTCCCCCACCTTACTATTATAAGTCTCCACCCCCACCTAAGGAGCCTTACTACTACAAGTCACCTCCTCCATCTCCATCTCCGCCTCCACCTTACTATTACAAATCTCCACCACCACCTTCACCATCTCCTCCTCCGCCTTACTACTATAAATCACCTCCTCCCCCATCTCCTGTGCCTCATCCACCTTATTACTACAAGTCTCCACCACCACCAGTGAAATCTCCACCTTACTATTACAATTCTCCTCCTCCACCAGTTGTATATCACCACCACCCCCATCACCAGCTGGTCGTTAAGGTTGTAGGTAAAGTCTATTGCTACAAATGTTATGACTGGGCATACCCGAAAAAATCTCATAACAAGAAACACCTCAAAGGTATGTTATAATTCATATATACTTCTTTTTTATCCGTTTATAGATATTATTTCTAGTATGAAAGTATTCTTTCTTTTTATTTTTTTGGGTTATAGTTTAGGAAACATTTCAGGTGCATCGGGAGTACCGGTGCTCTAATTGTTTTAACCGTTGATCTGAATTATAAAAAATATATATAATATATATTAATTAAAATCAACGGTTAAAACAACTGGTACACCGGTACTCCCTGATACACTTGAAATGTTTCCTATGGTTTAACTTTTAGTACTATTTAATTGATGCAATGTGCTTTTTCATTACTTTTTGGAGAAGCAAAACGACTTTTCTATATACTTCTTTTAAAACTCAGTTAAAAAAAAACTCATGTTTCTATTACTTTATTAAGGTCAACAATAACTTTGCACAATTTTCCTTGTCTGAAAACGATTTTGTTTATTATCAACAAATGCAATACGATTTTATTTATTTTTTCTATTCAAGTTTCTATTAAAGAGGAATGGCACAGTTACTAGTCACTATTGCTTTGAACCATTTTCCTTCTTTGATGAAAGAAGGAGGCTTAGCATCTAAAATTGGTTCACGGATAATTAATGTGGAGTTGTGGACCACATCTGTTTTGTCCTTCTTCAAACAAACTTCTCTAACCTTATCAGGCAGCTCTTGCCACTCATCAGAAAAAGTTGTGGACATAGTGTTTAGTAATATATGCTATTGTATCTGAACATCTATTATTTATCTACATTATCCCTAGCTTGGAATATCATTCAAACTGTGATTAGTCATCACCTTGATTAGTGATTACATATTTACATTATTATTCTCTATGTGCTTAATGATTGGTTCCTGGTGGGGGGGCCAAAATATTAATCATTTTATTAAGCTATTTTATACTAACACGGTATTAAAATTAATTTCTAGTTTGAAATGTTAAAAATAATATTTTGTTTTGTTGCTTTCGCAAAAAAGAAAAAATATTTTTATTTTTTAAAAGGCTAAGTGCTTATCAAATTACTCAAATGATTAGATATCTAGTCACCAAAAAATTTGTAAGTCACCAAAAAAATAATGATTAGATATCTATAATTTATTGTACATATTAATATTAGGAAATAATATTTTAATGAAAAATGTTAGGAAATTTTTTTTTGGGTTAAAATTATATTATTTTAATTTTTAGATCCTAAATTATAAATTTTAATTCTATTTCTTAAATTATAAATACTAAATATTAAAAAAATTAAAATGAATTAGTATTGACTAATTAAAAATTAAATTTTCATACCTTTTCTATTTTAATGTATAATAAAAAATATATAATTTAATTTTAAAAAATTAATAAAAGAAAAACCGATAATATATAAATTGTTAGAATAATATTTTTCTGCAATCAAATAATTTTAAATTCAACTTTTTCAACTAATGAATAAGGATTAAGAGGGAAAAAAATAATTTAATCAAAATCTTTCAAGGCACATAGTCAGTACTTTCTTCAGCTGCCACCACCTCCCTCATCCATACCCGCATTGTTCTCCTCGCCACTGTATTTCACTTTCTAACACCACTCCACCAGGCAGCAGCATATACCCTTTTTTATTTTTTATTTTTTATTTTTGTCAAAGTTATGGTTTACAATACAGAAACAGATAAATAGATGTGAATAATTGAATCAGACTCAAATCATGTAAACCATTCCCTTTCCCTTCCCATCCCCAGTTCTTCTTTCCCTTCTCCTTCTCCAATCGGAAGCTTTTTCCCTTTTCCTTCGACTTCCCCTTCTCCAACCCATCCCCAATTCCCCTTTCACTTTCCTTTCTCCTTCTGAAATTTTTCATATAAATCAAATCACAGATAAAATATTTTTAGCCTCTTCTACTTGCTAGGTTGAAAAGATTAAGAATAGCTGCATGCGTTTTCTATGGCATCAAGTTATTTACAATCCATCCTGTCACCACTTTAGTAGGAAAAGTCTTAGTTTTCCCTCTCCAAATTTCAATTCCAATTGGTTGGTTCATATGCTTTACCGGTCTTCTGGTCTATTAGTTATTGAAAAACAGAATCGTCTTGTTTTATATTTGTTATGGAATTGGCTCTATCTCTATTTCTCAAGCTTTCATGCCAGTTTAGTAGTTTAAACTTACAGCAAATTTTGGTTTCACAGTCACTGTCAGTGAAGAGTTGAAGCACTTTTTGAACTATTTAAGAGCATAAGCAGTTCGGTTGTTGAGGATAATCTAATAAGCAAGGTACCGTATAGCAAATGCGTTTTCCTCCTAGTCTCAAACATAGCTGTATTTATGGCATCTATTTTGTGATGTTCATTTTATTATGAGATATTTGGTATGCTTTTTTTATTTCTTGATATGAATGATCAACAATATACTATATTGTTTTTTTGTGCTTTTCATTTTCTTAAATAGAATCTGTCACACAGTATCATGATGAATTGCTTATACAATTACCAATATTTTTTATTTTTATTTGTTCTTCACATTCATTTCATAGTCTGTTCTTTGATTACAGTGTTCTTTCTTTGCAGGAAGAATTTCAATTGGCAATCTTCAATAATAGGAAAAAGGAAAATATCTTTGCCAATCGGGTACTATACAAGTATACATACCGCATGCGTATGGTTTATGAATAAGGCCTTCATTTTTAAGGTTTCTTGCATGCATGAGTGAATGCCTATCTAGCATCACAAATGTACTTTGTTAAATCGATGATTTGCAATACAAATAGGTTAATGAAGACATTGTTCTATCGCCATATACTTTCGGAAGAAACTCAATTTCTTAATCCCTTTAATAACCTGAAACATAAATGCTTATGATGACACACTTAGTTAGAGGTCAGTATTCTTTTAGATATAAAGGCACATGCATCTCCATATTTAAATTTTCATATAGAAATAAGTGTTTTTTTGAGTCTTCGCTAGTTGCTACTTAGTAATAAGTTTCATTGTTTTTCATGGTATCTCCATGCATTAGTCATTTCAGTTAACTGAATGTCCTTTTGACATTAGAATTTTACTGCATGCAGATCTTTGATCTATTTGATGTTAAGAGGAAGGGAGTAATTGACTTTGATGACTTTGTTCGATCTCTCAATGTCTTCCACCCAAATGCACCACTGGAAGACAAGATTGATTGTAAGTTGAAGATTCAATTCTAACCCCTTTTCTGGTTAAAGTAGATTTCGATTGTGAAACTCATATTTTAGGTTTTGCAATTCTCTTGCAGTTTCATTTAGGCTCTATGATTTGGACAGCACAGGCTTTGTAGAACGCTAAGAGGTAGCATATAAGTATATAACGCAATCCTATTATGTGTCAGTTTACTTAGATTTTCACTCTGTTTTTCATGATATCAAAAAACAACTAGTCCTACAGAAGTGTGCTCTACGAACACTTAATAAGTGATATTCGCCACTAAAATATGATTTGTTATAGTGTTCATCTACGTCTCCGCTAACGTCCGATTAATTTTACTAATCCTAGCTTCATTATTCTTTTGCGTTATTTCTAACAGGTCAAGCAAATATTGATTGCGCTTCTCTGTCAAGTCACATGCCCTCCTCAAAGAATTGATGGAAAGTCAAGCAGCAATCAACGGTTTTATTGATTGTGAACTCATTGATGCTCCTAAAGTAATTCCCATCTCCAATACTTATAAATCAAATTCTTCTTAAATAATTATTACAAAAATAATTTCATTGCTGATAGTAAAATCACATAATATAATACACTGTTTTATTATTTAAAAAAAAATATTCTCGATAAATAAAAAGAAAACTACTTACATTCTACGTTAGTAACATCATTTTTTTTAATATTGATTATTGATTAATATTACCATATTAGTTAGTTACCTGTAATATCATCAGATAACGAAGGAGTTTCGAGTACATACTGATGGAAACAGACACAGATGCATGACCATATGTTCCATAGGAGTGAAGTTCTCGTCTTATCGATTGCATGTCTTTCTTTGTTCTCCCCATCTGCAACTCTAGATTGTGCATCTTCAAAATGCTTTTTCTGAAAATACGCGATTGCATAGGCATCAACCATAAGAGTTTTCATTGCAGTGCACACTGACACAAATCCAATAAAAGGACAATTTCTCCAAGGATGATCGTCCAAGTAAAATAAGGCGAAGTTAAATTTTCGAATACATCCGGCAACACATGGATGAAACTAGTGGCTAAGATGACACTCTCAGCAAAAGCCTTAATTACGAAAAAGAAGTCATTTTCTAGGCTGATAACAGGTATAATTTTGCCAATAAAAGGGATACAAACCCCAATTGTACTAACTACTAGAATAGATGCAAGAGCTGTTATCTTGTATGTTAACGCGGCTTTGTCTTGTACTTCTTGTGATTTATCACAAGGATAAGAAGTGCAGGACAAAGCCAAGGCGTTAATACACAAGATAGTAGCTCTTGTATCTATTTTGGTAGCTAATACAATTGGAGTTTGTGTCCTTTTTGTTGGCAAAATTATACCTGCTATCAGCCCCAAAGAAGGACTTCTTCGTAATTAAGGTCTTTGTTGCGGGTGTCATCTTAGCCACTGATTTCATCCATGTGTTGCGGGATGCATTTGAAAATCTAACCTCGCCTTATTTGAACGATCATTCTTGGGGAGATTTTCCTTTCACTGGTGTTTGTGTCAATGTGCACTGCGCACTGCAATAAAAACTCTTATGGTATATTTTCAGAAAAAGTATTCAAGATGTACAATCTGAAGTTGCAGATGTGGAAAACGAAGAAAGACGTGCAGTTGATAATGACGTGAATCTTCACTTCTATGGAACACATGGTCATACATCTGTGTCTATACGCACCAGTATGTCTTCAGAATTCCTTGAGCATGGTAATTAATTTGGTAATATTAATCAATATTAAGAAAAAAATGGTCTTGCCAACGTGTACGTAGTTTTCTTTTTATTTATCAAGAATTTTATTGTTTTTTTTTAAATTATAAAATATTGTATTATATTATGTAATTTTACTATTAGCAATTGCAAATCTATTCTAAATATTTTTGTAATAATTATTAAAGAAGAATTTGATTTATAGGTATTGGAGATAGGAATAGTTGTGCATTCCGTAATGATAGGAATTACTTTGGAACGAGTTCACAAACAATTAAATCCTTTGTTGCTGCCTTGACTTTCCATCTTTGAGGGTATGAGACTTAGGGTGTGTTTGGGAAATATGTTGGGGAGGAGAGAAGCACGTTTGAGCTTCTTGAAAGCTTCACTTTTATGTTTGGCCATTTTTATTTTCCTAAACGCAGAATTGATTCTGCTTCTGAACCACGTTCAGGAGAAGTTAAAATTTGTAGCTTCTGCATTTCACGTTCATGGTTGCTTATTGTCTTTGGAAAATCAGGTGAAAATTTTATTTCTTTTTTACCAATCATACCCTTCATTTTCTTCTATAAAAAGGATACCACTAACTATTACATTCACAATAATTCTTTGTAGTTTTTCCTACTTCTTCATAGTTCTTAGTTACAATTTTTTTTCATTAAAATAGTTCAAATTTGTTTTAATCACTAGCAAATTGAATATTTTATTTTTTTTATTATTTTTAATACTCATTTTCATATTTAAATTTTTATGTTTTTATTGTATTTTTTACTTATTTTTTTATTTATATAATAAATATTTTTATATTATTTGTGTAGTGTTCTGATTTCTCATGTTATGTTTTTATAAGTTTTTTTTTTATTATTTACTATACTATTTTTTATAGGTATTTTTTTATAAAATCTTTTTTTTTATTTTTGTTTGACTTTGTTCATATAATTATTTATTTATTTTATTGTATTTCTTTTATTCATATGACAAATATTGTTGACCTTTTTTTTTGGATATTTTTATTATTTTTTTCATATGAATTCTTTTTTTTCTATCCTTTCCTGCATTATATTTATGTTGTGTATGAAATTTTTTTACTTTTTATTTGATTTTATTCATACGAATTTTATTTACTTTTTATTGTATTTTTTTGTTCATATGATATATGTTGTTGATTTTATGGAATTTTTATTATTTCTTATCTGTATGATTTTTTTCCTATTCTTTGATGTACTTTATTTTTGTTTTGTATTAATTCTTTTATTTTTTATTATGACTTTATAAAATTTGTAATTGTAATTATTATATACTACATTTATTATCAAAATTTTGTATAATATAAATTATGATCATATAAAAAAGGACAAAATAAATAAAAAATTAATTATAAGTAACAATAAAGCCATAAATAATAAAAATTTATAGTCCAAAATAATACTAAATTAAAGAGTACTAATAGTACTAGAAAAATTATAAAATATTTTCTTTTTGTTTGATATTATAAAATTTATAGTACTCTCTTTCATATTTATTTTATTGTATTTATTTTATTTATATGATAAATATTTTTTATATTTTTTTGTTAGTGTTCTATTTTGCATACATATAAAAAAATTTATTTAAATTGATGTCTCTTTTAGTAATTTTTCATCTAAAAGTGATTTTGAATAGTATAATCCAAACAACATTTGTTTTACTATAATCAATTTTGATATAAAGATTGCCAAACATAAATCACGTTAACCCAAACTTACTTTTCATCAAAATCAATTTTACAAAATCAATTTTATGCAAACTCTCGTTTACAAACTGCAATCCAAACACACACTTAGAAGTTGTATAAGTCAGGTACTACTTTAATTATTAGAAATTAAAAAAATAATTTATTTTATATTTTTATCGGATCTATTTATTATTTAATTTTTTTATTTAAGTTGGATTTACATATAAAGAAAAAAAAGTTAGATCCATTTGCATCGTTATAAAAAATAATAAATAAATTATTTTTATAATAAATTTAACTAAATATCTTTTAAGTTTATTATTTTTTTACCTACTTTACACTCTTTTTTATGTTTTTTTTGGTCCTATCTATAACAATTAATGATGAGAGATCACACTTTACTCCCCTAATTGTTAAAAAAAATTGAGAGGATCTATTTCCTCCCAAAGTAATTTCTATTACTACCTAATGCACAACTATTCCCATCTCCAATACCTATAAATCAAATTCTTCTAAAATAATTATTACGAAAATGATTAGAGTAGATTTATAATTTCATTGCTGATAGTAAAATCACATAATATAATACAATGATTTATAATTTAAAAAAAAGATGGCATTCTTGATAAATAAGAAGAAAACTATTTACATTTTACATTGACAACACCATTTTTTCTTAATATTGATAAATATTGATTAATATTACCATATTAGTTACCTATAATATCATCCGATCCCGAAGGAGTTCCGAGGACTGGTGGGAGCAGACACAGATGCATGACTATGTGTTCTATGTGAGTGAAGATTCTCGTCATTATCCATTGCATGTCTTTCTTTATTCTCCACATTTGCAATCCCAAATTGTACATCTTGAAAATATTTTTTCGCGCCTGCATAGGCATCAATCATAAGAGTTCCCATTGCAATACACATTGACACAAATCCAGTGAAAAAAAAAATCTCTCTAAGGATGATCGTCCAAACAAAGTGAATGTTCGTCCAAACAAAGTGAATGTTAGATTTTCGAATGCATCCGGCAACACATGAATAAAATCAGTGGTTAAGATGACACCCGCGGCAAAGGCCTTAATTACAAAGAGAAGTCTTTTTTTAGATTGATAACAGTGGTTAAGATGACTGCAGGTCTTAATTACAAAGAGAAGTCTTTTTCTAGACTAATGGCAGGTATAATTTTGTCAACAAGAAAGACACAAACTCCAATTATACTAGCTACTAAAATAGATGTAAGAGCTGTTATTTTTTATGTTAATTCGATTTTGTCCTGCACTGCACTTCTTGTGATTTATCACAAGTACAATCACATGGAAATCTAAAGAAAATAAGAATGCTATATATCTTCAATCCTTCCATGTTATTGTTGGAAGCAAGAATAAGAGATTTAAGAAGGAAGAATGTTAGAAGGTTAAAAAAATAGATTACGAAAAAAGAGTGTTACTAAAAAGTTAAATTGGAAGTGTGTGGAATAAAGAGGGGACCATTACGTTTGTGATGATGTGCGAGGTTGAGAAGAAAGCAATAAAGAATAACCCTTTATATAAGGTCTTGGAGGGTGCATGGTGGGTATGTTAATGTTAGCAACATTGCTGGAATTATATTGATTAAATTTAAAGAGGATATATATAATGATTTCAAAAGCCTAAATTAATACCACATTATTATTTGAAGTGTGTCATGAAATTATTAGTTTTTCGAATAATTATATTTCTAATAAAATATTTATACACAGCTCTAAGTATACAATGATGTAAAGTATTATCCCAAAAATATAAAAAGCTCAACAATTATAGTCCAAAAGTATTAGGGGCCAATATTTATTTGCCTTTTATATTTATTTTATATTTAAGCCAATACTAATTATTTTTTTACTAAAAATATTTTTAATATTTTTAATATTTTTAATACTTGGTCTAATGTAGGATAATCAAACTCGGATATTAATTTAAAATATTTTGAGGTATATTGAGAGGTGATGATGAATTACATCATGGCCATATATATACATATATACATATATTTTTAATAAAAAGATATATTTTTAATAAAGGTTGTTTTTATTTTCACTCACTTCTAATATTACTCTTTTTTCGTAATCTATCTTTATTAAGAATAGATATATTAAAAATAGAGACTTATGAAAATAGATTACGAAAAAACAGTAGTATTAAGAATAATATAAAAGATATATTAAAAATATATGAAATAACAACCTTTATTTAATAGTGGAAAAAAAAAATGTAACCTTAACAACCTTGCCATGAAAGTAGCCTTAACAACTTTGTCATTTTGCACAAGAAAACAAACTTGAATAGAAAAAATAAAATTAAAAAAAAAAAAGAAAAAATTGTAATTTTATTTTATCTCGATTGTTAATTTGTTATATAAATTATGATAAGATGTTAAAAAGAGGTATATGTTATTAAAAGTTAGGATTTTTAACCCGGAGTATATATAGTCTATGGGATCAAATGAGCCGCATTATTTTTAACCGGAGAAAAAATAAAATAAAAGAAATAAAAAATATCAGCTTTTTTTTTTAGCAAAAATTACCATACCTGTTCCTATAGTTATAGTTATAGTTGATAGTTATTATAGAAAAAATTTTAAGTGTATCAAAAATACCGGTGTTTCAGTTGTTTTAACTGTTGATTTCAATTAATATATATTATATATATTTTTTATAATTTACATTAACGGTTAAAACAATTGGAACATCGATATTTTTAGTATACTTGATGTTAGGTATATGAAGATGGTAAGATGACAAAATCTTATATTTATGTAGTGGTTTCAAGGCACGATTAGATCGCTTTCTTTAGAGAGATATTTGTCTCCACACTTAGTTGCTATAGGGTTAATGACAATACTCTCCCAGGATACAATGAAACCTAAGAATTTCTTAATTAGCAATGGTAAGAAATTCTCAACTCTCTTGAACAAAGAAAATCTCTTAATGATTGAGTAATTTGTACACTTAGTACGTCATATCTGAAATAGTGAACAAGGACTTATTTATACATATTGCACATAGCAATTATGATTAGTTACATATACAAATGGTTGTGTCTTTTCTATTGCCAATAGATACAATGTTTTGAACATACACAACTTTTAAAGAGTTGTGTACCTTTAGCCAATAGACACAATGTTTTGAACATACACAATCCTTAAAAGGTTGTGTCCCTTCAACCAAATAGTACTAAACGGTTAGTAATCGTTTATTAATATTAATAATATTAATAATAATATCAATAATATTAATAATATTAATTAATCAAATTTGAAAATACCCTTCAATCCCCTACTATTTACAAAATTTAAATATCATACAAGTATATGCATAAAGAATGTGTCACTAAGATTAAACATTCTTTTAGTGTAAATTTTAAAGTTCTAACGAAGTAATAGGTGTCTAATCGATTAAACCTATACTCCATATGTTAGTACCAAAAATCACACACATTACTTATACCCTCCAAGTTCAAGAGTTTACAATTTTAAGCACTTATATGGCCTTGTGCTCATCCTGGTTTCATGAATATTTACGAGAATAAAACCTCTAAAATTCTCGATTAGAGCGGCACCACTTTTATATTCATATAGGTGGAATCTTTTGATAGATAATATTATCATTCCATTAAGAGTTTAAACTCACCCTCCTAATTTATTGTAAATAGCACTAAATCCTATACCTTAGTGCTCCAATTGCTAAATAACTTGTTATTACCCATTAAACCTTGAAACTAGTGGTCTACTAGAATAAGGTTGGGTTCCCATCATTTAGCAATAATAGGTTTTAATCCCATTTTAGCAGTAGTTTCTTTGATTTTATCCCTTGACAAACCTTTAGTCAAAGGGTCTGCTAAATTTCCTTGAGATCTTATATAAGTAATGGTAATTACACCATCATCTATTAGTTGCCTCACAAACTCATGTCTCAAACTTATATGTCTAGACTTTCCATTATAAACCTTGTTATATGCTCGAGACATGGTTGATTCACTATCACAGAAGATTGAAATGGCTGTCATCTGCTGTGGCCACAGCTTTATATCATATAACAAATTTCTTAACCATTCCGCTTCTTTACCTACGGCTGATAAAGCTACAAACTCAGCCTCCATAGTAGAATGTGTAATACATGTTTGTTTATCACTAAGATTTGTTACAAATCCACTCAACCTCCATAGTAGAATGTGAAAATCCATCCTGAAGTGGATTTGTTATCACTAAGATTTGTAATCCAACTTGCGTCGGAATAACCTTCTAAAAACTGCGGGATAATCACTATAATGTAATCCCAAGTTTATGGTTTTCTTGAGATAACCAAGAACTCTTGTTATAGCTTTCCAATGTTGATTGCTAAGCTTTCCTGTAAACCTTGATAATTTGCACACAGCAAATGCTGTATCAGGTCTAGTACAATGCATTGCATACATTAAACTTCCTATAGCACTAGCATATTCTAATTGTGCTATAGGTCTTCCCATGTTTCCTTCTAATTTAAGATTAGGATCATACGGTGTATTGGATTCTTTAATTGTGAGATGATCAAACTTTTCCAATACCTTTTTAATATAATGAGATTGACTTAAAGTAAAGCCAACTTCATTCTTATGTACCTTTATGCCTAATATTGTATCAACTTCATTCAAATCCTTCATCTTGAATTTAGAAGTTAGATACTCCTTCGTTATACGAATTCCTTCTAAATTTGTTCCGATGATTAACATATCATCAACATATAAACAAATAATTACTCCATAATCTTTAGTAAATTTTGAGTAAATACATTTATCCGCACTATTATGTGAGAAGCCATTTGATAACACCACTGAATCAAACTTCTCATGCCATTGTTTAGGCGCTTGTTTTAGCCCATACAAAGACTTAATTAATTTGCAAACTTTCTTTTCATTTCTGGGTAGCACATAGCCTTCCGGTTGCTCCATATAAATTTCTTCATTAAGATCTCCATTTAAAAAAACCGTTTTAACATCCATTTGATGTATATGAAGCTTATGTATGGATACTAATGCTATAAGAGCCCTAATAGAAGTCATTCTTGCCACAGGTGCGTAGGTATCAAAATAGTCTAGACCTTCTTGTTATCTAAACCCCTTGGCCACTAACCTTGCTTTAAAGGTTTGTAATGAACCATCAGTGTTATACTTTCTTCTAAATACCCACTTACATCCTATAGGCTTTGATCCTGGAGGCAAATCAACCAAGACCCAAGTATTGTTAGATAATATTGAGTCCATTTCATCGTTTATTGCTTCTTTCTAAAAAGCAGAATCCCTTGAAGCCATAGCCTCTTTGAACGTTTGAGGATCACCCTCTATATTCATCACAATAGGAATCTTGTTTGTTACAGAATTCCTAGTTCCTTCTACCAAAAAGGTGATAGCCTGAGAAGAAATAAAATCTGGACCCAAGTCCTTTTCTTTTCTTACTCTCAAGCTCTTCCTTGGTTCAATCAACTCTTTGTCGTTTAGACGTTTATTATTTTGATTATTTATTTCTTGTGAAATATTAGTATCATTTTGGAGATACTCTGAATTAGAAGTTGAATCATTGATAAATTTATTTTCAATAAATTCTACTTCTCTTGATTCAACAACTACATTAGACACTAAGTCTAATATTCTATATGCTTTAGAATTTTGAGCATATCCTATAAAAGCGCCTTTTATGGCTCTTGGCCCCAATTTGGTTCTCTTTTGATCAGGAACTCGATAAAAGGCTAAACACCTCCCACACTTTAAGATAATTTAAATTAGGTTTCCTTCCTTTCCAAATTTCATAAGGAGAAACCTTTCTATGTCTTGATGGTATCCTATTATGGATATGACATGATGTCAATAATGCTTCACCCCACAAATTGTAAGGCAATTTTGCATTTAGTAACATTGAATTAACCATATCCACTAAGGTACGGTTTTTCCTTTCCGCCAAACCATTTTGTTGCGGAGTATATGGAGCGGAAGATTCATGCACAATACCATGTAATTCACAAAAGTGATCAAATTCATTAGAAAAATATTCTCCACCTCGATCACTACGAAAAACTTTTATTTTCTTATTATGCATATTTTCTACTTCCATTTTATATTTCTTAAACATTTCAAAAGCTTCATCTTTATTTCTAAGCAAATACACATAAGTAAATCTAGAACAATCATCAATGAAGGTTATAAAGTATCTTTTTCCTCCTCTAGTAATATTGCCATTTAGTTCACAAATATCACTATGAATCAATTCTAATAAATGTGTATTTCTTTCAACCTTAGGAAAAGGTTTCTTAGTAATTTTAGATTGTATGCAAATATCACATTTCTTATTAAAATCCTTGTTACTAAGATCAATATAGTTATTCTTTTGCATATATTCAATTGATTTGTAATTTAAGTGTGCTAATCTACTATGCCATAAATCACAAGAATCAACAACATACAAGGAAACATTCACTTTATTAATACTAAGTTTAAACATGCCTTCAGTGCAATATCATTTTCCTATGAATACATCATTCTTAAGCAATATCACTTTATCGGATTCCATTATAACTTTGAATCCTTTCTTACACAAGAGACTAACAGAAACTAAATTTTTTCTCAAATCTGGAACATAAAGTACATTTATTAAACTTAATTTCTTTCCAGATGTAAAATTTAATTCCACACTTCCTTGACCACAAACTTTGGCTGAGTTATCATTGCCCATCAAGACTTCTCTATTGTTCACTTCTTCATATGTTTTGAATTGGTTGCGATCATTGCAAACGTGAACAGTAGCCCCAGAATCTAACCACCACTCAAGTGATTTTCCTTGTGTTGCTATGTTAACTTCTGTAACCATGCCAATATGCATGTTTTGTACTTTTTCTACAACCATAGCAATTAGATCCTTTTCTTCCACTAAGTTGGTCTTTGATGCTTCCTTTTTCAGAAGTCTACATTCTTTGATATAGTGTCCTTTCTTGTGACAATGATAACACTCACTTTGTCTCTTCTTATCTTGCTTTGAATCTTTAGAGAACTTTCTTTTCTTCTTATTGATGTTATTTTCATCAATATGATTCACTTTAGAACTTTGAGAAAGATACACAGCATCACGTTTTCGAGTTTCCTCCTCTATACGTATATGCCTTAGTAATTTCTCAATTGTGAAGTCCTCACCAAGATGTAAAAGTTTCTTCCTATAACCATTCCAAGATGAAGGCAATTTTGAAATAATTGCTCCAACTTGTAATGATTCAGGGATCACCACTTGTAGATCACGAAGTCTACTTACAAGGATTTGTAATTCATGAATTTGATCCATGACAGGCATAGTATCATTCATAATAAATTCAAAATATTTCATCATGATAAACTTATCTGTTCCTTGTCGTTCGGTATTGTACTTTTCTTCCAAAGACTTCCAAATCTCTAATGGTGATTGAATTGACATGTAGAGATCATAGAGTTGGTCGGATAAAGTGTTGAGGATATGACCTCGACATGCGAAAGTATCTTCATCACGTTTCTTCTTCAATTGAACGATCTTTTCTTTCTCTTCCGGTGTGACATATTCAGCGGCATCGGCAATTGGTGTAGTCTTTGGGTCAATCACATATGCAAGATTGAGAACCGAAAGAAGAAACATCATCTTGTCTTTCCAACGGTTGAAGTTCGTTCCATCAAAGCGATCTAACTTGATAAACTCTTGATTCATGACCTTGAACGTGGTGTTTTGATCTTGTGCCATCTTCAACTAATATCTCTCTAAAATTGTTAGGTATATGAAGATGGTAAGATGACAAAATCTTATATTTATGTAGTGGTTTCAAGGCACGATTAGATCGCTTTCTTTAGAGAGATATTTGTCCCCACACTTAGTTGCTATAGGGTTAATGACAATACTCTCCCAGGATACAATGAAACCTAAGAATTTCTTAATTAGCAATAGTAAGAAATTCTCAACTCTCTTGAACAAAGAAAATCTCTTAATGGTTGAGTAATTTGTACACTTAGTACGTCATATCTGAAATAGTGAACAAGGACTTATTTATACATATTGCACATAACAATTATGATTAGTTATGTATACAAATGGTTGTGTCTTTTCTATTGCCAATAGATACAATGTTTTGAACATACACAACTCTTAAAGAGTTGTGTACCTTTAGCCAATAGACACAATATTTTAAACATATACAATCCTTAAAAGATTGTGTTCCTTCAACCAAATAGTACTAAACGGTTAGTAACTGTTTATTAATATTAATAATAATATCAATAATATTAATAATATTAATTAATCAAATTTGTAAATACCCTTCATTTGAGACTCTTCCGTTATTAAATTATAGGAAGCTTATTGTTCGTTTTACTTGGTTGGAAGAAAATGTTCGTTTTTTTTCTCAGATTTAATTTTAAAAATATGGATGATCTAGATTTAAGGAAGTGGCTTATGGTGACCGCAACCAAAAGAGGTACATGGTGCGCAAGCAACTGTTTCACTCTTTGGTCAGTTTATAATAGTTGAACATTTCATTAGAAGCTACAGCCTACAAGAGTGTTGGACGTTTAGTAAAGTTGGTTGAAAGGGTTAGCCAGAGTGATATGTTATTGGGCTTTATAGTTGTGAATATTCACGCGATAAATGAAAATATAAACTATTTTTGATGATGTAATATTACGTGATTGAATGCACATATAAAATTATTTGTATATAAAATTATTAAAAAAAATATATTTTTTGTAAGTATAAAGTTAATTTTATTCGTTCAAATATAAATTTTCTAACATTTTAAATTACATGAATAAAAATTATAATTTATTGGTATTTGAATCATAAATTATACTATTAATGATCTATATATAGTCTAAACAGCTCTTGTAATTGTTTTACAATTCATACCGAAATAAATTTAAAACTCAATCTTTTATAAAATTTCAGTTAACAATTGATATTTTCAGCATCAGAACAATGATCCATTCGTGAAAGTAAGTTATAAGTAACATTCCAATAATTCAATGCTTTGAACTATTCTAATCTTGGGGTTTATTTTCTAAAGTAAAGAAAAAAGACAGGCAAAATTTCTTTTGTGTGAGACTTATTATTTCGAACACTCAATAATTGATGTAGGCATATTGTTTCTATTCAAGTTTGTTTACTTGTGCAAAATGACAAAGTTATTAAGGTTACCTTCATGACAAAGTTGTTAAGGCTACTTTCATGAGTTAATAGTCAATTTCGTCCTTGAAAGTGTCATCGATCTTTATTTTTGTCTCCGAAAGTCAAAATTAATAAAAAACGTCCTTGAAAGATATCTTAGTTGATCACGTTCGTCCTTCCGTCATATCCGTAGCTGAGATGGCAAACGGCCGCTTACGTGGCCCGTTAACTGCCAAGGTGGCCAACGCCAGGTTGTAGCTTGTTGTTGCTGACGAGATAAGTTTTGTTTAAGACGTCAAATTAGTCCTTCGAATGTATAAACCCTAATCCCAATTTGAACGATAAATACATCGCCGTGATCACTTTCGGTGGCAGTAGAGGTAAGTAGGAGCCGTAATCCCTGGCTGGCTGAGTGGATGGAGATAGGAAATGGTGGTTGTGGTGGCGGTTTGTCACATGCATCGCACGACAGTCATGGATCTAGTGTTTTGATGCGAAGGAGGATGGTGAATTCTCATGATGGATCATGTTTCTGTGGGCTGAAGATTGTGATTAAGAAATCTGGGACAACAGAGAATCCGAATAGATTGTTCCATGCATGTCCAAGGTACCGGGTGAGTGATGGCAAAAGAAGTTAAAGCTTTTTCATGTTGTTATATGCTGTTGGGTGTTGTCTGATTTTTTTGTTTACTCCCATCTGAAATTGCAGAAGGGCAGTCACTGTAATTATTTTAAGTGGGTTGATGATGATGAATTTGAAGCAGTGGGTGTATGTGGTACAAAGAAAGATGCAGGAGCTGATATGTAAGTTGAAGGTGAGTATGATGAATGGAGGGTGAAGGTGGCATGAAAGTTGGGCACTTTGGAAGCTGAAGTTAGAGTTTTGAAACTGCTAATGATTTTGCTGTTTGTAGTAGTAGTAGTTGTGATACTTTGTTGTTTGTTATGTACTTCTAAATAAACCCAGTTATCCTCTATGAACATGTAATGGTGTATTGAATTTGTTGACTTGAGTGGGAGAAGTTATTTGAAGTTGGAATTGATTCCCTGTCAAATGTGGATAATTTTATAAAATTTGGCAATTAATTCTGTGTCTCTGTTTGTATGAATTATGTTGAGGCATAAACAAAATGAAGATAGTAAGTAATCTTAGTAGTAACTTATCATTGAAGGCTAATTGTCACATTGTCTTAATAGAAAAATACCACAACAAAGTCATAAGGTTCTTAACTGACAAATACATTGTCTGTAGACTAAATTACCATACACAAAAGCAACAAACAGAATGTTGTGTCATACACAAGATGAGTCAACCATAACACATTCCTAACAAATCAAACTTTGTCATCAGTCTTCCTTGGAGCCTTGAAGCCTGGAGTAGGCACAAAGGTCATGAAGTTGGCCAGCCGCTTAGCAGTTCTAGAATTTGTCCCCTTAATGGTCTCAGCAGAAACAGCCACAGATCCAGTTGCAATATGCTTAGGGAAGGACGTTAACCTTGCTTTTCTTTTGATCACTTGCAACTTAGGTGGCCTACCTATCAATTGATCATGTATGATACAGTACCAAATGAGTTTGTTACATGATTAGGCTACTGTGAAATTTTTTTAGGAGTGAGGAGTGATGATACTACCTGTAGGGTTTCTTGGGTTGGTGGGATGCATTCCGATTCACTACTGTCAATCTCTGAGTCAGGCTGAGTGGGTGATGGAAGTGAAGGCAAAGGTGCCTCAGCTTCTGTACCAATATCAGTATCAGTAGGGGCAGCATTTAGTGCGGGTTCAGCACCTTCTGTAGCAGGGGTAACAACTGCCAATTGTAGCTGCATCTGCTTGGCATGTTCCTCAGCGTCTACAGCCTTTTTCTTTGCGCACCCTCTTTTGTTGTGTCCAACCTCACCACAGTACATGCACCAGATTTGGTTGTATTTTCTTTTCATTTTTGTCTTTGACCCACTCAGTTATTTTTCTTTGTCCCTTCTTCGCTTCTTTGTAGGCCTTCCAGGTTTAGGCTTCACTGGGGGTAGGACTGGTGCTGGATGTGGTATTTTTTCCCATAGATCCTGCCCCTTAACCGGATTGACATTGAAACAGTAAGTACACTTATACGCTTCCATCTTCAACCACTCATGGCAATATTCTTCAGGTCTCTTGTCATTCTTATCTTGTATTGCCGATATTGCATGCATACACGGCATTCCTTTCAAGCCAAACAAAATGATATAGTAAACATACTATCATGAATGAAGACATTGTTAATTAATTAAGAGAAGAAAGTTGTTACCTGTAAGTTGCCAAAACCTGCAGGTGCATGTGTGCTTGTCCAGTTCAACCACCATATTGGTCGGCCAGCCATGCACTTCGTACAACTCCTCTTTTTCATCACCAGACCACTGAGGAGCCTAATGGCGGGACAGCACTGTCATAGCTTCCAACCTACTTTGCTGAACAGGAGGGAGAATTCCTTGATAGTTCTGCAACTTCTTCCTGTTATCAACCATACTCTTCATGATGATTCTTCTAACTTCCTCAGCCAGGGTCAGGATAGGCTTACTCCTTTCGTGTTTGATCTTTGCATTGAATGACTCACAGACATTGTTGCATATATTATTCACTTTCGGAACCTCACTGAAATGCGCCTTCGTCCATGCCTCTTTTGGCCATTTATCAAGATACTGCTAAGCTTTTTTGTTGATCAACTTAACTCTCTTCATGTTTTTATTAAATTCAACTGTTGTCCTTGACCTTGCACATTCCCACACAAGGTCTTTTAACTCACAACTACCCCACTGTTTCAAGAAATTGCGCCACAAATGCCACACGCAGAAGCGGTGGTGAACTCTTGGAAACACTTCCTGCACAGCAGGGATTAAACCCTGCACCAAAATGCCAAACCCGAAAAGATATTAAATCATTTCAGTCCCCAACAAAGTAATCATTAAATCAAACTAGTCCTTTAAAGAATATTCAGTAAATCAAATTAGTCCTTACAGAATTCATTACCTTCTGCATGTCTGAGATGAAGCACCATTTGTTCTCTCTATAGTCTCCAAGATCACTGTGAAGTAGTTCAAGAAACCATTGCCAATTATCCTTGTTTTCCACGCTGACAATTGCATAAGCAATCACAAAGATGTGATTGTTAGCATCTTGTCCGCAAGCAGTAAGTATTTGTCCTCCATGTAGTGTCTTCAGAAACGCTCCATCTAGTCCAACTAGAGGTCTACAACCCGCCTTAAACCCCCACTTGCAAGCATCAAGACACACATAGAACCAATAAAAAAGCGGAAGACTCTCAGGCATAGGGATGACACCAACTTGCACTCTGGATCCTGGATTGCTAGTAAGTAACTCGTTTGCATAATCCCACACCAAACCATACTGGGCTATCTCATCACCCTCTACAATTTTCCTAGCAGCTTTTAGTGCCCTGGTGATGCATGTGCTATTGAGGTACACATTACACTTTCGCATAAACCAATCATACACCTCTCGATGCTTCATAGTTGGGTGCTTTCTAAGCTTGGGTACTAGCTTGCTAAGTGTCCAGGTTTGGGTGGCAGCTCTATTTTTCCTCTTTCTAGGGCAGGTGTGATTATCAACTAGCGTTTTAATTTGTCAAGACAAGTCTTTACTGTTACATGCACAATAAACCACCCATGGACAATCGTTTGACTTACAAACAGCTCTAACCCTAACTCTATCATTCTTTGTAAATAAAATATTTCTGCCCCACTGGATAGTATAATCCCTAGTGACTTGTATAAATTCAGCTTTTGATTTGAATGTCATACTAACCTCAAACTTCAGGTTTCCAAATTTGGTTTTTTCATTATATTGGAGATAAACACTTGGTGTCTCCTCATCAGAGTCTAACTTGTTGCCAGAATCCTCTGAATGCCATGAGTCAGCATCTGAGAAACTTCCAAGATCATCGTCATCTTCGTGTACATCTACCAAATCATAACATGGAAGACATTAAAATTTGGCCAAATGAAATATTAAAACAGTAGCACAACTAAAACCCCCCTCAACTTACTAGATTCAGAGCTTTCTTCATCTTCGAAACCCTCATAACTTGAGTCATTACTGTCAATTTCTTTATCCCCTAGTATAGACTTAGGAGGCCTATGCTTCTCCCTGGCTTCAGCTTTCTTTTGCTTTCTTGGTGAACCTTTTCCACTGTCACTGCTGTATAAATTGTCTCCTAGAATCTTCGGAGGCTTGTACAACTCATCTTCAGTACTCTCATATGAGTCATGAGAGTCAGAATCTTCTTCCTGGATGGGACATTCTCTTACACATCTTCCAGATCTTGTGACTCTGCATGCACTGGTATTTCCTTTCTTGTTATTACTTTCTGGGTTCTTGGCTGGTTGAGAGGATGTTTTGGAATGATGTGGGGCTGTCTTCCCCTGAATGTTGGTTTTGGTTTATTGAGGGTGGAGTTTTGTTGACTGCAAGGGAGTCTTTATGGGCTGAGAGGTGGTCTTTGAGGCTTGATGTGTTGGTTTGGTGGGCTGAGAGTAAGACTTATTGGGCTTATTGGGCTGTGAGGCTGGCTTAGTGGGCTGAGAATTGGGCTTACTGGGCTGAGATTTGGGCTTACTGGACTGTGAGGCTGCTTTAGTGGGCTGAGAGGTTGGTTTCTTGGGCTGAAGGTGCTTCACTGTGGGAGTCTTCACAGGTTGGGAGTGGTGCATCTTGGCCTGGGAACTGAACTTCTTCTTACTACTTCCTGCTTCCAGAAGAGCTACACCTTCCCTTATGTTGTCCACTACACAGGGCTGTGAGATGCAGTCCTCAAAGTATAGGTTGATCAAATATTGGTTCCTCCTACAATCCTTGCACATTGCAATCAAGTCAGCATCTGTCACCAACTTCTTCAACCCAGATGCAATCAAAACTCCAGGAACTTTCCACCAATAGTTTCCAGCCTCAATGTATCCCAACTCCTTATAGTAACCCCTTACAAAAAACACATCAAGTGTGTCTCCCTCAACACCCATCAATACCTCTGTATTATCAGGTTCATAAACCATGTCTCCATCCTCACCCGTCTTAAACAACCCACCATGGTAAAAAACAAACGTCATGGGAGGACCCTCCATCTACAATGACAAACACAAAAACATCATAAACAAACATGACCAGCAACAACTACTTTGTATGTATCACCACCTAGTACACCCAGTTGGTACCAATCAACCATTAACCCAAAAAAAAACATGCAACAGAACCATCACTAAATTTAAACATCCCTGACTACCATCACAGAGCCATACAAAGTAACACAATCTCATACATGAAAATGCTAAAACAACACTAATACACCCTTCGTCATCCCAAACCCTACCTTAAATCAGACGAACATTAACACCACCACAGTAACAATACACCACATCACAAAATAAGTCAGAAATCATATTATGAGTTCAATCCTTACCTCTCAACGTCTCAATGCCTTCTTTTACTAGCAATGCTGCTCCAGTATAACATCAACTCTACATTCAACGGCCAAAGCCTTTCCATTGTAATCGTCCAGCAGCACTAACGATCCTTGTCGGGGTGGTGCAGAGCTTCGATCAAACGCTTAGGGCATACCTTGTGGGAGACGACACGTTTTGGAGCAAAAGACAGAGCGATGGTTGATATGAGACAGGGTAAGGCATCGCAACGTTTGAATCCCTCTTCAGAAGACAAAACGGCGACGTTTCAATGCTAGTAGCACATTCAACCAAAACGACATCGTTCTGCTTCTCTGCCACCTTGGCAGTTAACGGGTCATGTAAGCGATCGTTTGCCATCTCAGCTACGGAGATGACGGAAGGACGAACGTGATCAACTGAGATATCTTTCGAGGACATTTTTGATTAATTTTGACTTTTAGAGACGAAAATAGAAATTGAAAACACTTTCAAAAACGAAATTGACTATTAACTCCTACTTTCATGGCAAGGTTGTTGAGGTTATATTTTTTTTCCACTATTGAATAAATGTGGACCACATCTGTTTTGTCCTTCTTCAAACAAACTTCTCTAACCTTATCAGGCAGCTCTTGCCACTCATCAGAAAAAGGTGTGGACGTAATGTTTAGTAATATAAGCTATTGTATCTGAACACCTGTTATTTATCTACATTATCCCTAGTTTGGAATATCATTCAAAGTGTGATTAGTGATTACATTATTATCCTGTATGTGCTTAATGATCCTGATTGCATCCATTATTCGTTCCTGGTGGGGGCCAAAATAATTCAGTTATTAATAATTTTATTAAACTATTTTATACTAACACTACATTAAAATTAATTTCTAGTTTGATATGTTAAAAATAATATTTTGTTTTGTTGCTATGGAAAAAAAGAAAAAAATTTTTAAAAAAATTATCAACTATATAATAAAGGCCCATTTTTTCTTCAATTTTTAAATCTGTTATAGCAAAAAAAATTACTGTCTTCTTCTATTCTTTATAACATTGCAACTTTAGTAGTCGTTTGCATGGATTCATAAATCTTTTCCTGTTTTCTTCTACAAACTGTTGTTGCATTATTATTTTGATTATTGACAATGAACGAAAACTTTTTCTTTTTTTATAATGCTTAGCATTTTTTCTATTAGACTTGATCTGATGTTAAAAGATATACCTTAATTGTAGCTGATATCTCTAAAATATTTATTCATTAATATGAATGAACAAGTTAATTAAAAAAATTAAAATATTTTTAGAATATTTTTAAATTAAAAATTTGATAGTTCCAGTAAAAAGATAGATGGAAGCAAAAACGGCATGGCCTTAACACTTGATGCTAATAGAAGAATGTGACTTTTTATTTTTTAAAAGGCTAAGTGCTTATCAAATTACTCAAATGATTAGATATCTATAATTTATTGTACATATTAATATTAGGAAAATTTTTTTTTTGGGTTAAAATTAATTAATTTTTTAAAATTATATTATTTTAATTTTTAGATACTAAATTATAAATTTTAATTCTATTTTTTAAATTATAAATACTAAATATTAAAAAAATTAAAATGAACTAGTATTGACTAATTAAAAATTATTTTTTTATACCTTTTCTATTTTAATGAATAATAAAAAATACAAAATTTAATTTTAAAAAATTAATAAAAGAAAAAGTCGATAATATATAAATTGTTAGAATAATATTTTTCACTTTTTTAATTTTAATATGAGGCTAGCTTTGGTGTATTCCATGGTTATTGGGGTCTGGCGTGCATTACATGGGTGTGGGGGCTGCGTAGGTGAAATCGGACGGTCCGATTTAGGGGGCATGTAATCGGACGGTCCGATTACTGGCGTGGAGGGTAAACAAATCGGACCGTCCGATTTGCGTACCACTGCCACGCGTCGCGCATGCACCAACCAGCCAGTGGACCCCTTCTTACATTCGAGTAAAACCCCAGCCTTCCATCCAGTGCCCCACTTCGTTCCTCCCTCACTCTCAGACCCTTCTATCTCTTTCAAAACCCATTTTCTTTCTTCCATTGAAGCTTCAGCAGTAGCAAAAAAATTGAAGGAGGAGGGACCAAGTTAAACAATGTCAAGGAGACGAAGAACAAAAGATATTAATCGTCCAGAATTACATATTGTTAATTATCTTGATCATTCTAATTATGTAAGTTTATTTTACTATTAATTTTTTTAATTTAAATAATAATAATTAGGTTATATGTTATTTGAATATTTAGTTAATGTATGCTGTTAGTTAGTTCAAGTGTTAGAGCTGTGTAAGTATAATTAGTGAACTAAGTAACATAAATTTATTTTTCCCTGATCGAGGTATTATTATTATTATTATTATTATTATTATTATTATTATTAATTTTTCTAGTGACCGTTAGTTTAGGTTTAGTTTACTAATTTAAACTAGTTTAGATAGTTAATTACTTTAGGAATAATGTGGTTAGTTAGTAGAATAGATTATGTATGGTTGTTAATTTAATTTTTATATGTGCCCGTACAGTGATAATAATAATAATAATAATAATAATAATAATAATAATAATAATAATAATAATAATATATAACAAAAATGAGGAATCAGTTATATAAATATAAATTAGGTATTATTAATAGTTATTAATATAAACCAAATAGGATTTAGTTTAGATATTAGAATTAGAATATATATTTTTATATTGCTGTCGAGTAATAATAATAATTGGATTTAATTTTAAATTTATTTGAGTTTAACATTTTATTTAGAGAAAAACCTAAATCAACTCCTGACAATTACTTCGAAAGACAACGAGGCACCTGACAAAAAAAATTCCAACCCGGTCCCTGACAAAAAAAAATCCAATCTGGCCCCTGACAATTACTTCGAAAGAACAACGAGGCCCCTGTACCAAAAAAAAAAAATCAATGTTATTTTTTTTGGCACAGGGACTAATCAGTCCCAAAAAAAATTATCAGGAGCCGGATTGGGTGTTTTTTTTCTTGGGGGCCTCGTTATCCTTTCGAGATAATTGTCAGGGGCCGGATGGGGTATTCACTCTTCTATTTATATTAAACGAATGAAATTGTTATTAAGAAATAAATAGGATCTAGATATTAGAAAATATAGTTTTCATGGAAATAATAGTAATAAATAGATGTTTATTTTAGTTTCATTTAAGGTTTATTAATTATGTTATGTTGCTTATGTGATAATGAGAATGGTAGAATGTTAACTTATCAACTACCATTTTTATTGATCACATGTTCGTCATGCTAACTAATCAATCTTTCATATTAATCTATCATACATTGTATCAAAACTACATACCTGCATTCATATACTCAGGAAATTCCGATGTATGCATGGCCTCCAAATCCAGCGAGCGCATGAAACTAGGCTCCACAAACGGATGCTGGTTTGCTAGTGCATTTGCCATATTCGCCACATCTGCCTGCATATTGTCGTCGACCTGATCTCCATCTCCATCCGGATCAAGGCATTCATAATTACTTTCGAACTCCTCCTCAGTATCACTATTATAATTTTTCAGCTCAATATTCCGGTCTGCTTCCGACTGCTCAAATTTAATATACAGCTCGATGAATGATATCTGTGACCGAGTTTTCATGTACACTGAAAACATATCTTGCATGCTCGCTTCATCAGTTACATATTTGGTTTGAAACTGAACGAACCCACCAAATATAGATACTGGGTTCCTGTACAAAATGCACGATATTCTCCTACATATTTGAGAATCCATCTTCTCACAAATTACTCCTTTCAATTCTTCAAACGACAACGTAAATGGAATAACAATATCCAATGGATTTTCACACACAAATTTTACACCTTTAGCTGTTTGTAATAAAATCTGCCCATGATAATAAATCTTTAACAATACTCTATCATCCATTATGATATACTCACAGGAAACACTCTCAAACTTGAAAAAATAGGATCTTCAAACAATGAACATGAAAGCTGGTGCCGAAACAATGAAGAAGAAGAAGAAAGAACTAAAGGGGTTTCAGAAGAGAGATTTCAGAGACTAACAACAAATGGAGACTTCGGGTAATGTTGAGGTATATATAAAACCATAAATCGGACGGTCCGACCGCATTTCAACAGTTAACTTTTATTACGCTATGAAATCGGACCGTCCGATTTTGATCACATTCAAATTCAAAATTTTTAGCATGCAGCAAATCGGACCATCCGATTTAAGTGAACTAATCCAAAAATTTCTCGGCCTCATGTAATCGGACGGTCCGATTACTATGCTCGATTTTTTCCCTCACCCACAAATCGGACCGTCCGATTTATGCACCCCTCTCTCCAACAAAGAAATCGGACGATCTGATTTCTAGCCCCTATTCAGCTAACTAACGCCGTCACATTATTGTATTATCTCCTCAAACCATCATAACGTTGAGTTACACACGTTACTTTATCATATGTAAATTAATTAGCCAATATTTTTCTGCAATCAAATAATTTTAAATTCAAATTTTTAAAATTTTGTTAGAACAACCACTTTTTCAACTAATGAATAAGGATTAAGAGGAAAAAAATAATTTAATCAAAATGCGAAAATCTTTCAACGCACATAGGCTGTGTTTGGTAAAGTTTTTTAAAGAGATACTTGTGCTTTTTAAAAGCATAAGTACTTCATTTTGCGTTTCATAAATTAAAAAGTCCAAATGTTTGTGCTTGCGGTTTTTAAAAGTTAGGAGTGCTTTTGAAAGCACTAAAAATGAGCTTTTCAAAGTTGGCTTGTACTTATCAAAATTAAAAAATCTAATATAATAAATATTCAAAATTACCATTATTAATTATTAACACCAGATTTCATTTATTTTTCCACACATATTTTCGCCATTATATTGCCATTGAAATACTCATATATTTCTAATTTCTCAACCTAGCCTTGATAAATTCTAACACAATCTTCATATATTTTTATTTTTCAACCTAATCTTCACAATTTCAATACAAATACATCTCTATCACGTATTAGGTATGAACTTCTATCTATTTATATTATTTTTTGTGCGTTGTTTTTGTATTTTTTAGTAGATGTTTGTTTTTCTCCGTTCTTTAAAACGTGAAGAAGGAGACCTGATTTATGAAAACCAATCATAAAATTTTCGTATACCAACTTCATGAACATTAGTCAAAATTATAATAACAACATATATATACATATGTAAATATAGATATATAATTTTACTTGAGATATGTGTGCTATTTTCTGTAATTTGTAAAAGTGAGTCAATATATATAGATAGATAATGGACGTATCAGTACTAATATTGGATTACATACAAGTTTTATTATTGACTAATGATAACTCTATTTATATTAATATAGAGAGTAAGTTAAATAAATATTTAAATTATTAGTCTCTAAAATTAAAAAAAAAATTATTTTTCGTTATAAATATGTTTATTATAATTTTTTTAATTTTTAAAAACTGTTTTACCAAATACAATTACAATGCTTGTACTTATTAAAAACTATTTTTAACATAATTTTACCAAACTTAAGTGCTACCGTTTTTAAAAAGCTGAAACTATTTTAGAAAAATAAAAATTTTACCAAAAAACTACTTTAGAAAAATAAAAATTTTACGAAACCAATTCACAGTGAGTGCTTTCTTCAAGTAATTTCAGCTGCCACCACCTCCCTCGTCCACACCCACATTGTTCTCCTCGCCATTGTATTCCACTTTCTAACATCACTCCACCAGCATATACCTTTTTATCTTTATTATTATTATTATTTTTTTTTTTTTTGGGGTCATAAATCATAGTTATGGGTTACAATACAGAAAGTCAGAAGTAGATAAATAGATGTGAATAATTGAATCAAACTCAAATGTCAAATCTATGTACTTGGAAGTTGGAACCTCCAGTATCTTCTTCATCTACACTTTATTCCATTCCAGTATCTTAAGGAGTTTGAAAGCGTAAAATTTTACTGGCAAACTAGCAATTAGAAAAATAATTAGATATGAAGAGGAAGAAGCACCAAATAACTATCTGTTCAAGAAATTTTAGGAAGTCATCAACAAAAAAGAGTAAAAATTGGAAATTTTGAAACCGTTGAAAAGTGAGAAATTTTAGGACTAAATTCATTTGGGTTCAGTGTTTGTTTCCTATTAAATAGTATGTTTAAAATATATATATATATATATATATATATATATATATATATATATATATATATATATATATATATATATTATACATTTATATTTCTTTTAAATAATAAATAATAGGTCATTAAAAATTTACATTTGGGTTCGAGTCACATATCTTTCCAAATTAGTCAAGAAGCAATAGTTCAAATGACATAATCTCCTCATACTCAATTAAGAGGTTGCGAGTTCGAGTTTTCATATCTTCGATAAAAAAAAAAAAAAATAATAGGTCATTAAGATTAGGTAGGTTATTATTTCAACAAATGTTTTTAGGTATAAAAAATAAGTTATAAATATTCATGCATGAGTCTATCTTTTTACTCACTTCTAATACTATTCCTTTTTTTGTAGTCTATCTTTTCATTCACTTCTAAGTTCTAACATTACTCTTTTTTTGTAAATCTCTTATTCTTGCTTCTAACATGGAAGGATTGAAGCCATATGGTATTCTTATTTTTAAAAAAATTCTCATATTTTTTATCTGTTAAGATAATATTTTTTTATTGATTACTTGAACTATTATTTCATATAAATGACGTATCTTGTCAATTATATTTTATTTAAAATAATTAATTTATATGAAGTAGTAGTTTAAGTAATCAATAAAAAAAAAAAATTATCTTAACGTATAAAAAATATGAGAATTTTTTTTCAAAAACAAGAATACCATATAACTTCAATCTTTTTATGTTAGAAGCAAAAATAAGAGATTTACAAAGAAATAGTATTAGAAATAAGTGAAAAGATAGACTCATGTATCAATATTTATAATTTAGTTTTGAATTTTGATAAATCACAAGAAGTGCAGGACAAAGCCAATAGTAACCAAAGTCCCTATACATGTTAATGAAGGAGAGCTTTGTTAACGTGTAAGACTACATTAAGAAGCTAGCTTGGCTTCCTCCTGTATCAAGCAGTGTTCCTTTCTGCAGAAAATTATGAAAAAAAAAAAAAGAAATTACTCATTTGCATAGTGCTAAGTTTGGTGCAGTTGATATTAATAGCAATAAGGCTGTGTTTGGGTACTATTTTAAAAAATAAAATTTATGTACTTTTTGTACTTACAACTTTGGATATCTCATCTAATTTCTGTATTGCAGCATAAGAATGCTGAGAAGTGCGGTAGTAATCAATAAGAGTCCCGATAGCTTCAGTAGTAGTGATCTTATCCAAAGGATCATCACTTCCCTCAAACTGAGATAACAAAGTTAAAACGTTTTAGTTAAGGAACATATAGTTATATAAATTCATAATTGTCATAAATATGGACGGATCAGAACCACAATCTTAAAAAGAATGAAACTAAAATATTGCAATAGTCAAGATTATGACATGCATAAAGATGAGTAGAATAATAGTACCCTGAGTTTCATGGACCCCTTAAGAGTTGATTTGACTTTTTCAAAGTCAGAGTTGATGCATCTAAGGAAATGATCTGATGGATTCTTCAAAGCAGGGCATGAAAAACCAGCTTGTGCAAAGAACTGTTAAAAACCATGCAGCATAATAATGCTCACAATCAATCACATACAAATGAATAATTTTAAGAATTTAGAAATAGTATTATTATTGGTAGATTGGTATCTCGTATGCCTCAGAAGCTTGGCCAAAGTAAACAGTTTTTCCACCAGAGAGCAAGTACAATTGATCAAAGAGTTCAAACACTTCACTACTTGGTTGATGAATGGAAGCTATCACTGTTCTTCCCTCTCTTGCCAATGCACGCAGTGCTGAGTCACAAACAAAGCTGAAGCACTGCAACAACAACAACAAACGTAAAATTTTAATTGGGGTAAGAAAAATTAAACAAACTTAGAAGAGAAAATCAAAACAGAGAACACATATCTAGGATGAGAAAATTGTAGAATTTAATATAGTAAATTAGGCTTCAAATGTTCTTGGCAGATGGACAAATGAAGATCATAAGCAACAAGAATAAAAGCTAACCTGCCATGTCACTATATATAGCATGATTTTCACCGAACTTATAATCTCACCTTGTTTGAGAGATCATCTTTGAAGAGATTTTCTTTTCACCGAATTTATAGTGATGTGCACTTTGAAAACTTTATGGGATGCTTATTCAATTGCTTATTATCAAAGATCGCTTTTCCAAAGAACACAAGCTGAAGTTGCAGACGTGGAGAAAGAAGGGCATGAAGGGAATAATGATGTGGATGGCAGGTAACTAATGTGGTAATATTAATCTAGGAAACTGTTCATCAATGGTGTTGGTAACCTGATCGTACAGTAGTTTTTTTTGTTATTTTGTAGAAAATTCAACTTATTTTTCTATTAGTCATAAATACATGTATATACAACTTTTAATATGAAATTATATCAAATATTTTCTATCTTAAAAAGCATTATTTACGATCCTAATAAATTAGAATGCATAATTTTCTATCCTAGTAAAGATATATATGAGAGTACTCTTGGAATACCGTATTTGTATTTAAATTATAAAAATATTATTAATATAATATTTCTATGTATATCTAAATTATCTATTAATATTATTAATAATATTTTTATGTATATCTAAATTATCTATTAATATATTTCTTTTTTTTTATTCTCGTGTCAAGTTTGCATTTCATGTGTATTTTGGTTCACATGTGTTTGTTTTGTGGTTTTTTATAGTAGTTGTTCATACATCTTAACAATCTTATATCATGATATATTTGGAATGTTCATGTTGTTTGTGCGGTGTGTTAAGTTGATCATGATGGTTGTGTTATATATTAGTTGTATTGTATGACTTGTATCATGTATGTTTTGACTCCTGATTAGCGAGTAGATTTTCTATTAAAAAAATTTATATTAATCGAAAAATCACTAAGTTCTTAGGGTTAAAATCCTTTTTGGCTTGAAATATTATTAATAATATTAATGGACAATTTAGATATCCATAGAAATATTATATTAATAATATTTCTATAATTTAAGTATAAATACGGTACTCCAAGAGTACTCTCATGTATATTTTTATTAGAATAGAAAATTGTGCATTCTAATTTGTTAGGATCGTAAATTATGTTTTTTAAGATAGAAAATATTTGATATAGTTTCATATCAAAAGTTATATATATATATATATCTTCATGACTAATAGAAAAACAGGTTGAATTTTCTACATGGTATCAAAGCATACTCTAATACCAACAAACATAACCTAGGCTGCATAACCATGGCAGCAGAATCAGAAAAGAACTCTGCAAATGTACCAGAGACTTCAGAAAAAGTAACTAAGAAAACTTACTCGCCATATGACCTCAATGCGAGTGACAACCCAAGAAATGTAATCACGCAATTGCAGCTGCGTGGAGAAAATTACGAGGAATGAGTTAGAGCTGTCAAAATATCACTTCGGGTTCGGAGAAAATGGGATTCATCGATGGAACACTCACGGAACCAGAACAAGGTGCATCTGATCTTGAGGATTGGTGGGCAGTCCAATCCATGATTGTATTATGGATCTTGAACACAATCGAACCAAGCCTACTGTCGACCGGTGCGTATGTAGAGAACGCACGGATATTAAAGAGCGGTTTTCTGATGTTAACAGACCATGAATACAAAAATATTTGACGAGATGTAAGCAGGAAGGAATGGCCATAACGGCGTATTATGTGAAATTGAAAGGACTGTGGGATGAATTAGCACAGTATGAGCAAATTTCCAAATGCACGTGTGGTGGATGTAAGTGTGGAATTGGATCTCAATTTAAGAAGCGAAGGGAAGAAGAAAGGGTCCACCAATTTTTGATGGGCCTAGATGATGCGAGTTACCGAACAGTACTGTCAAATATTCTAGCGACCGATCTTTTGCCATCGCTTAATCGTGTGTACGCAATGCTAGTCCAAAAGGAGAGAGTGAAGACGATGGCTAAGGCATCAGAAGAGAGAGGGTTGGTTGTAAGACTCGCAATGTAGGCAGGGAATAGGATGAAAGGACGAGGAGATCATAGCCAAAAATCAACAATATGCTCTCACTGTGGCAAAAGTGGGCATGATGTTAAAGGATGCTGTCAGATTGTAGGATATCTAGAATGGTGGGGCGATCGACCAAGGAATGAAGGAAGAGACGATAGCAAAGGCTACGGAGCGTACTCGAGGAATTCCAGCGCGTGCATATGTGGCACACACTGATGGAAGTGGTAGGCATGCTACCAACATGGAAGACTCATGTGAGATGTCAGGATTGAGCAATGAACAATGGCTAGTATTGGTAAATATGATAAACAAGCAAAAACCAAATGACTCCGAGAAAATGACTGGTAAGAGAATTTTTCATTTATGGATCATTGATAGTGGAGCTTCCAACCACATGACTAGAACCCAGAAAAATTTATATGAAAAGAAAACTATACGCGGGTGTCCAGTAGGTTTACCGGATGGAGAGCAGGTGATAGCGTGCAAGCAAGGAACAATGATACTTGAAGGAGGACTTGAATTGAAAAATGTTCTCTATGTACCTCAATTAAAATGCAACTTACTCTCAGTTTCTCAATTAACAGATGAAAAATACTGTCTAGTACAATTCACTGATAAATTTTATGTCATACAGGACCGCACTTCGAGGATGCTGATTGGAGCGGGTGAGCGGAAGGATGGGCTCTATTGGTATCGTGGGGCACACAAGATTCAAGCTTGTCATACCAGAACAGAGAATCAACTAGCACTTTGGCATAAGAGACTAGGGCACCTATCATTTCAAATTGTGCAAATGCTCCGTAATGTAAGTGGAAAATATACCGCCAATGAGATTTGTGAAATTTGTGAAAAATCTAAGCAAACAAGAGATAAGTTTTCTTTGAGTGACTATCAAGTTTCCAATATTTTTTATTTAATCCATTGTGACTTGTGGGGACCCTATAGAACTCCCTCCTCATGTGGTGCTTCGTATTTCTTAACTATTGTGGATGATTGTTCATGAGCAGTTTGGATATATTTGTTGAAAGAAAAGACTGAGATATCAATCACATTGAAAAATTTTTTCATTTTGGTTGAACGCCAATATAACAAATATGTTAAAATGGTGCAATCTGATAATGAAACGGAATTCATGTGTTTAAAACAATACTTCCTACAATAAGGCATTGTTCACCAATCGTCATGTGTTAATACACCGCAACAAAATGGACGAGTGGAGCGCAAACATCGACATATTCTCAATGTTGCTAGATCATTACGTTTTCAAGGCAATCTTCCTATCCAGTTTCGGGGAGAATGTGTCTTAACTGCTGGCTATTTAATTAATCATATGCCATCCTCAGTACTGAAGGGCAAGACTCCGTATGAGGTTTTTCATGGAACAATTCCAAGTTATGAGCACTTGCGGGTTTTTGGCTCTTTGTGTTATGCTCAAAATCAGAATAGGCAATGGGACAAATTTGTCAGCCATAGTATTGTGTGTTTGTCGGGTATCCTTTTGGGCAAAAACGATGGAAACTATTTGACTTGGAAAAAGAAGTTTTCTTTGTATTCGTGACGTTCATTTTGTTGAAGATGTGTTTTCCTTTAAAGCGGATCAGGTTTTGGAACCAAAGATTGAAGATATTGGACCTCCTATGACAGAAATAATTGTTGAAGAAGATACAAACAACGAGACCAGTACTCCACACTTGAATGACTGTGCTGGGGAGTGGGGACTCCCTTATTGAAGAACCTATTGACCAACAAGGAGGACATGAGTTCAATGAAGAGATTGAAGAGTACATCATTGACGATGCATCGGAACCAAGTGTAGTAGAAACAACGTCGATTTCTGATCTACCACTAGTCACGATGGACGTTCCACTTGGTCAGGATCACTGCATGAAGACACCCTTAGTCAGGTTGCGCGATTTTTTCTCTACTGCTACGATACCAATAGGCCCTACCGACCAACCTCTCTCTCCATCAAAATCCTCAAGAATGTCCTATCCTATATAAATTTTGTGAATTATAATTCCTTTTCCAAACAACACCACAGTTTTCTTGCCTCTCTCCAGACAGAACAAGAGCCTTTATTTTTCTCTCAAGCAGTTAGAGATGAGCGTTGGCGCGAAGCGATGTCCCAAGAAATTCATACACTTCAACTCAATGACACTTGGAAGTTCACAACCCTTCCTCCAAGAAAGAAAGCACATGGGTGTAAGTGGGTTTATAAAATTAAATACAACTCTGACGGGACAATAGAGAGGTTCAAATCAAGACTGGTAGTTTTGGAAAAAAATCAAGTGAAAGGCTTGGATTACAATGAAACGTTTTCTCCAGTGGTAAAGATGGTAACAATTCGCATAACACTCGCAGTGTCAGCAGCCCAGGATTGGAAACTCCACCAAATGGATGTCCACAATGCATTTCTTCATGGAGAACTTGATAAGGACGTTTACATGAAGCTTCCCCTGGTTTTCAAGTGTCTCAACAAGGACTGGTTTGTAAACTTTAGAAATCTCTCTACGGACTTCGACAAGCTCCACGATGTTGGTTTGCAAAACTTTCATCTGCTCTCCTTCGATATGGTTTCAAGCAATCCCCAAAGGACCATTCCTTGTTTAGCCTTTATCACAATAGCGTGCAATTGGTAGTTTTGATATATGTTGATGACCTTGTAATAGCAGAAAATGATGGTGCTGCAATTTAACGTTTCAAAGAGTATTTACACACATGTTTTCACATGAAAGATTTAGGCCGACTGAAATACTTCTTGGGAGTTGAGATTGCCAGATCTCCGACTGGAATCTTTCTGTGCCAAAAAAAAAAATATGCTTTGGACATAATCACCAAAACAGGACTTCTACGTGCTAAGCCTGTAGCAACATCGTGCGAAGAGAATCATCGACTGGGGTTAGCAACATGTTCTCTTTTATCTGATCCTAGCATATATCGTCGATTTGTTGGAAGACTGATTTACTTGTGTTTTACTCGGCCTGATCTGGCCTACAGTGTTCATATGTTATCCCAGTTCATGCAAAATCTACGCATCCAACACTGGCAAGCTGCTTTGCGTGTTGTAGGCTATTTAAAGGACAAGGAATTCTTCTCCCATGAGAGAATAATTTGCGGTTCTATGGATGGTGTGATTCCGATTGGGCTAGTTGTCCACTCACTTGCAAGTCAGCTGGTTCATCCAGCTTGGTAACTCACCAATATCTTGGAAGACTCAGAAACAACAAACAGTGTCTGTCTCCTCTGCCGAGACTGAATATCGTTCAAAGGCTCAGACAATAAAAGAATTGAAGTGGATTAAAGATATACTCTACTCTCTATACGTGCCTCATTATATGTGCCAATTCGTCTCTATTGCGACAGTCAAGCAGCTCTTCATATTACTAAAAATCTAGTTTTTTATGAACACACAAATTAATTAAACTAGTTTATTAAATATATAGATTAATTAAATATTAATATTTCATTAGTTAAATAGTATGTTTAAAAAAATATATATTATACATTTATATTTTTTTAAATAATAAATAACAGCTCATTAAGATTAGGTAGATCATTGTTTCAAAAAAATGTTTTTAGGTATAAAAAGTAAGCTATAAATATTGATGCATGAGTCTATCTTTTCACTCACTTCTAACCCTACTTTTTTTTTGTAGTCTATCTTTTCACTCACTTTTAATACTACTCCTTCCTCATAAATCTCTTATTCTTACTTCTAACATGGAAGGATTGAAGCCATATAGTATTTTTATTTTTGAAAACAATTCTCATATTTTTTATATGTTAAGATAATGTTTTTTCTATTGATTACTTAAACTATTAGTTCATATAAATGATGTATCTTGTCAATTATATTTTATTTAAAATAATTAATTTATATGAAATAGTAATTCAAGTAATCAATAGAAAAAACATTATATTAATGTATAAAAAATATGAGAATTTTTTTTAAAAATAAGAATACCATATGGTTTCAATCCTTTTATGTTAGAAGCAAGAATAAGAGATTTACAAAGAAGGATTAGTGTTAGAAGTGAGTGAAAAAATAGACTATGAAAAAGGAGTAGTGTTAGAAGTGAGTGAAAAGATAAACTCATGCATCAATATTTATAGTTTTGATTTTGATACCTAGAAACATTTGTTGAAACAATGACCTACCTAATCTTAATGACCTGTTATTTATTATTTTAAAGAAATATAAATGTATAATATATATTTCCAAGTTTAGTGGTCTGTGACTCTGATAAATCACAAGAAGTGCAGGACAAAGCCAATAGTAACCAAAGTCCCTAGACATGTTAACGAAGGAGAGCTTTGTTGACGTGTAAGACTTCATTAAGAAGCTCGGTTGGCTTCCTCCTGTATCAAGCAGTGTTCCTTTCTGCAGAAAATTATGAAGAAAAAAAAAGAGATTACTCATTTGCATAGTGCTAAGTTTGGTGCAGTTGATAACAATAGCAATAAGGCTGTGTTTGGGTCCTATTTTAAAAAACAAAATTTACGTACTTTCTGTACTTACAACTTTGGATATCTCATCCACTTTCTGTATTGCAGCATAAGAATGCTGAGAAATGCGGTAGTAATCAATAAGAGTCCCAATAGCTTCAGCAGTAGTGATCTTATCCAAGGGATCATCACTTTCCTCAAACTGATATAACAAAATTAAAACATTTTAGTTAAGGAACATATAGTTATATAAACTCATAATGGTCATAAATATGGACTGATCAGAACCACAATCTTAAAAAGAATGAAACTAAAATGTTGCAATAGTCAAGATTATGACATGCATAAAGATGAGTAGAATAATAGTACCCTGAGTTTCATGGACCCCTTAAGAGTT